>NW_015151429.1:147395-188468 GCF_000732505.1 Cyprinodon variegatus
TCTGTATATAGCTTCCATATTTATTTATTTTATAGCCTTTTATAATTACTGTCTGCTTATATGTACCATTTATTGTTCATACATACATAGTTTCTGTACACATGTAAATAAAAATGTATATCCTGTAAAGCACTTCTGGATAGATGCAAAATACATTTCATTGTTTTGTACTTGTGACAGTCCAAGGACAATAAAGTTGAGCTCTTTCTCTTCTAGATGAGAAAAGTTTGTTTGATTGACTCTGAATAAGAATACATGCCTTAAAACGTGCAAAGAAAAATCCTTCAACTGCTAGTCATTGTATGAAAACATAATTAACAAAACCAAATTAGGATGGATTATTATAAAGAAGAATAAAATACACCAAATCTCTGCAAAATGTTAATCAGTCAGGGATGAAAGCTTCTTACCTATATGGAAAAAATCCCAGAAAAGTTCAAAATCACATCTCAACATGCCATTCTTGTGTTCTCTCATTAAAGGAAACCGCACAGCACAAAAAACACAGTGATGTTCTGTCTCTTGCTCTGTCCACTGGTGTGTTTTTTCACCTCAGGGCCGCCATCTAAATGCTAATATCGTTTTGATATTTATTTCCCCCTTGAAACTGGCATAAATTTTGCATATATTTGGGACTTGGCAAAATGATTATGGCTGAAAACAAAATTGACATTGGAAACCACAAACTGAGAGAAATCTTCCTACTAAAATCTCATGGCAACAAAAAGCAAAATCAGGGCCAAATTTTCCTGACCAACTGTCCACAGCTACCCTCCCTGGCTACTTTATTTTAACATAATATTAATGAAATTCCTTCGACTTGATTGATCCTGCGGTCTGTGGTGTGAACGTATGTTTGTGTCAGCTGCAATTCACAGAAGAACCTTGCCTCTCAGTGAAATGCAGCTGAGCACACAGACCTAAGAAGCTCCTTCTCATCAAACAGTCTCTGAAGCCAGCCGTGCTGCAGGCAAGGGCAGCAGCTGCTGGACATGGCCTCTGCTGACCCTCTGGGTCACAGCATCGGTACAGATGGCTGACCAGCAGCGCTGTGCTGCACTACCAGAGGAGAAACCATGCCAAGGATATGTACACTATACCCTGCTGAAATTTGACTCATAACCAGAAGAAACTACAGGCTGTTTATTTACATGCAAAAGTCAAAATGAAAGAAAAAACATATCAAACTTGATTTCCTTGCTTATTTAAGTGGCATTACGCTGATAATATTCTTGGTTTTCTTCATAAACAAACAAACTAATTTCAAGGTTATCAAAATTCCTTTTAACTGTTGCCAAGCGTTTGAAGCCAAAACACGCCTGTCATTATCCTACAATGCAGGCTCCTGAGTGCACAAACAGCCCACAGAGGCAGCAATAAACAAGAAAATCCTTCAGCAGACTGTTAATTGTTGTGAGGTGGAAACAAGATTAAATGAAATGCCTCATTCAGCGACAACATGCAATGACTGAGATGATAAAGCCAGAGCTGCCTGTATCCTTCTACAGTATATTTAAGATGTATGCTTTCAAAGAATTATTCATTGATCATTTTTATGTATTCATTAGTGTTGTCTCAGCAGCTTTCATTTAAATATGGCATGTTTGCAAAGTTTAGTAGCTACATCAATATATATATTGTTCTTTATTTTATGAGAACTCCAAGTCAGAATTAAATGGTATTCTGGGGCATCAAGACGAAGAAATGATTTAGCCTCTTATGTCCAATTTGCCTTTTCCCCCCTGATCTGTATATTAAAGAGGTGAAAACAAAAACTATTTAATTTGGTGTGGAGAAAAAGATGGGAGTCTGCTATTTTTTCATATTAAAAAGGGAGATTTTAAATCGTCTGTAAAAGGTCACATTTTAAAGCAGTTGCATCTCAAAAATCTATTTGAAAAATGAAATTATATGTCAATAGCAGAATAGAATTCAACTTTATTGTCATTACATTGTCAAGTACAAAGCAAAGAAATTCACTCTCCGAATAATAAATTAGGCTGGCCAACAGCCCTGGATTCCCATTCCATCCAAGCCTAGGGTGCCCGTAGTTCTGCAGTTGCGGTACCGCATGTGCACAAATAATCATTTTTTTTTGTTTTTTTTTTCTTTTCACTCATTGGCAGGTCGTGGTGGATGATTGGATTGCATGGAATACAGTAGAAACAGACTATTTTTCAAATGAAAATCTTTAACCTGGACTTATTTTGGGGACTGCATCTTATACCTGTTAGAGGCGTGACATCGGGGTTGTTCAGAAAACACTCGGCGCTAAGGCACCAAAGGCATAATTCTAATAGCTTATGAATCAGAAGAGGAAGCAAATCATCAAACCAACAACATCCTCACATAGGATTATTTACAGAATCACACATAGGCTGCACCGTCTTATACTTATAAATCCTCTCTCGCTGTTGTGATATTGAAGGATGTAATCAGTTTTTTAACACACTCCAATCGTCTTGTTATGATGAGTAAATGGCTTTCTTATGAGAAAATTATCATCTTGTTGTCACAAAAAAACGGCTTTCGTTATCTTTTGATAATTAGAAAATTAACTAATTTTCTCGGGGAAAACCCCAGTGAAAAAGAATCGGAGGGACATGACCGCTCTCAGTCTCTGCATAAATGGAAAAACTGCAATATAAAAAAACTCATGTGCTTTGATAAAACGATTGTCCAATTCGATGAGGGTAGTTTGGTTCCATCTTATATGGAAAAAATTTTTTGCATATAAAAGCTGAGGAAGAAAATCCAAAGTAGTTGAAGATTATGGTGCAGCCTATTTGGATTCATTAAAAGGTAAGCACTAAAATATGGCTAATTCTCATGGATTTTCATTTGCCGCTGCTAGTTGTTTTCAAAAGTTATCGCTTGAACAAACATATTCACCTGCATTTTTCATTGTATACGCAATTTCAAAACTTTGCATTTTTGAAATTTGAAGAGTACTGACATAGTTTTGCGCTAGTTTTGCACACTTGAAATGTGAGCCAATGCATTTTTTAAATAAAAAAGCCCAAAACCTTTAAACATTTTCTAAAATCTCCTTAGTTAAACTATATTGTGACAATTGACTAATTGAACATTTTTATGGTTTTAAAACAGACATCCCAAGTTCCAGTTTTCAATTTCAGGGAGATGCTTATTGAAGCGGAACTTCCGGGAGACTTGGGATCTCTGTTAAAATTGCAGCTGATCAAAAGATTGATATACATTGACAATGGTTACTGGCCTGTTTACTTGGATTTTGTTCACAACCCGAATTGTGTGAATCAATGTGCTCTAGTAGACTAGTTTTACTCTATGTTTTGAGCTTAGTATGCCCTATTTTAGCATGACACACAACTATTCTTTTCTCCTACAATTTATAAACAATCCTGTTGTTCTGTAAGATATAGAATCATCCTTAATCTGGCAGAGAAATATTTTGTCCCATACTAGATCAATACTGAAACTTGATGGAACAATATCTCATAAACCATATTAATTCTGCAATAACAATTTATTTTTGAGCTTCTGTGCATTGACGCGCCACATCAACCAATCAGAGAAGCTGATCGTTCTGCTGATGCAGAGAACTATGGTCACCCAACTAAAACTGCTTATTGACGCCTAAATTTACTTAAAATGTTGAAACCTGTCTACACAATGTGTTAGATTTTCTTATTCTGGGGCCTGAAGTTTGTAACACATACCTGAAAAACGCTTACATTTACTTCCAGTCGCAACCAATATTAGAGGAAAAACCTAAAAAGCGACTGGGCCTGAGGCAGCTGCTGCTGAGAATTTCCAGTGATGGCGTACTGCCAGCATATGGGGATCTGAGTGCCTCCAACGCATAATATTTTAAGGCAGGATCGTAATCTTGATGAACTGGTTGCACAGATGATGTTTTCAGGTTTACTTTCTTGCATAAGAATATATTAAAACTACTTTTTACCCACTTGTGAGAGCAAATTAAGCAAAGCCGCTCTCTACCATTGAACGCATAAGCAGCAGAAGCATAAGATGCATCAAGTTCTGGACACTCTTTACTGGACGTGCTTCAGGAATATCAAAGATGCATCTTACCTTTGTGTACAAGCATAAAAAATGAAGCAGCAGGTGCTTTTTTCCTGCTGAAATGAAAATGTTGATATGACTAATTGCTTTCCTCATCACCTCTTTACAAAAAAGAAAAAACATACAGTACTGTAGACATTGTTGTCCAGGCAGAAAATCCCAAAAAAGGTTTGGTGGATGTTCCCTTTTTTATATCTTTAAGGTACCAAAACTAGTATAATACCTTATTCTATTCACTTTATTTTCTGTGATGCTTCTAGAAAATGAATCAAGTTAGTAACCGAACATGATTGCTATTACAAAGTGGTTTGTTTTGTTATGTCCTGTGCTGTATTTTGCTGTAGCTAATTGGTCAGCAGTTCAGCTAGTTTTCAAAAAGACTTCTTTTACTTTTTAATGTTTATCTGATAAATGCATTAAAACTACTGTGTGGATTTTTATACAAGGGAGGAAACAAACCCATTTGTTATATCATCCTTCCATTTTTCTAATCAATCAGCCTGGATTAAAAGTTAAAGTAATTTATTTTAATTAGAGGGGGGCAAGGCCAGACCACATTGTTTTCATGCATCAATCTGGTCATTGATTTTTATTTTTTCTTGTCTCTAACATACAGCAAACTATCTTTGGGGAAAGAAACTACACCTGAATCTCACTTATCACCTAATGTCTAATATGGTGCAGCATAAATGAGTTTCTCCCACCTCATATTACCTAGGTCCCAGGTGCAGGTAAATGAAAGCCAGCAGAGAAATTACTCCATTTGCATGTTAGCTAATTGTGTCATTGCTCTAGGCTCCCTAATAGTCACTGCATTTCTAAGGAATAGAGTTCAGAAGGAATAAAAATGGCAGGAGCTTCAAAGCATGTTTTCGACCATTTGTTGTGAAATGGGATTTGCCGCAGGTGAAAGGAAAAAGGACCCTGCTGCGAGGGGTTATGGTATTGAAGTTGGAAAAGATATATGAGGCAAATATGTTATAGTCTTCCTCTCAAGACCATAACTGCCCAAGAAAAAACATGAATTATAGAACATGTGCAATCCTAAACATTTCTTTGGTTAAACTTTTTCAGATAATGTAGCATTTAAACATGTTAATTTAATTTCCCTTCACATACTTTTAAATGAATATTAATAAGATAATTATTGGCTCAAGCGAATAAACAATATGTTTATATGTCAAAGTACTATGACTGAATCTAGGTGTGTGGTTTTTCTTCTTTTTTAAGCTGCTTTGAGCAATAAAAAATACACCATAAAAGTATGGAATCTGATTTAAAAAAACATTTTTGTTCAGAATTGTAATGCAAATAAGATAGAATCTTCAAAAAACAGAATACAATGGATTTGAATAGAATACAATACAATACACAAGATCATTTATTGTCTCACATTGGGAAAAATCGTTTGTCTCAATGACAAGGAAGATAGGGAAAGGAAAGCATACAGGCACAGACAGAAACAAATTACAAAATGAATAAAAATCAGAGAGTTAGAATAGACTGTACAGCAAGGAAAATAAAATAGTTGTGCTAAAATATAAAATTGCATACGTAGATCTCTTCAGTCCTGTCTTTCCCTGTTGGTACTTCTCTTTTTTTGGTTGTTTTCCTTGCATCTATGATTCCTTTCATTTGTCCTTTGGTCTCTCCATCTTTTACCCCTGTGGAATTCCTTGCATTCTCTCTTTCTATCATTCCTTATGAGACTATTGCTTTTTTCCTTTCTTCTTTACAGCCTTCTGTCTAAATCTTGGTTCCAATTCTTTCTTTCCTTTTCCCCAGGTCCTTTTTTTGTGTTCAACGACCTTCTTTGTGTCTTCTCTTCCTTGGTTCCTGTTCTTATATCTTCATCCTTGTCACTTACATACTATCATGTCTTCCTACCTTGTGTCTTCTTGCTTTCCCTTCTTGCTTTCCTTCCTTATCCTTATTCTATTATTTTTTTCTTGGTTCATGCCTTTTTTTGATGTCCTTTCTTATTCAATGCCTGCCATTATTTTAAGGTAATGTTTTTCTTTTTTTATTGTTATATCTTAAAGTATGTTCTGGACATGATGGAGGTCAATGAACCCTCATTAGTGGTGTTTTAACGTTCCATGGGGCGTTGCTCTGGAATTTGAATAGTCTGATTTTAAACTTTGCCAACAGTGCTTGCTCCGCATGAAAGGAAGAAAGCTGTTTATCCTCACTGTTGGAGAAAAGCCGCCATGACACAAGGCGAATAAGTTTCTTGTTCTTCTTTTTGTTTGATTTTACTGGTAGTTCATTTTCATCTAATGCTGCATGTAATAGAGAAAATATAAGGAGACTTTTCCTGGAAAAAGGATTTACTAGCTATTGTCTTAATCATAAAAAATGGACTGAGGGATTTCAGTTGATCAAAGAGTGTAAAGCCAGCTTCTGGTGCATTGTTGTTTTCTTGACAGCCATCTTAGATTTATTCTTAGATTATTATTAGATTTAGTCACATTTTAGTCATTACTATATGTGATAGTTTATTCGCCAAAATCTCAAATCGTTATTAGTCTAGTTTTAGTCAATTTTATGTTGCAATTCTCTACACTCTACAATTTCAAATAACAACCAGGTTTATTACCAGACTCACAGCTCTAGCCTAGATATTACAATAGCTGGGTATAGAAAGCTGCTGTGCAGTTCATCATTGCTGTTGGGCAGAAAACTGATTTATAGAATTCAAATACAATTTTTAATTAATTAACGCCCTACTTTATACAACGGTGTCTCACAAAAGTTGTGAAAAAAGCAGATCTAGTTCAACACGTCATATTGGTTAAAACAGCAGACAGACAAGCTAACACCCCATTACAATAAAGGAATGGTTTTAGACATACAAGGGTTCCATACCCTGTATTCCTGATCTACTATGATTTATGCATTATACACAGATGAATAAAATCTTCATTACTCCAAAAATGCAAAGAACAAAAATAGGGATGCACGATATAATCGGCCCCCTATCGGTATCGGCCTGTATCGGCCTTAAAACTGAATATCGGACATCGGCCACCCCACCGATATATAACCCGATATTTGATCAGCTTCTGAGTTTCTAAAGTCTTAAAAAAATATAAAAAAATACTACTTCTTCCTCAAAAACGTATTTTTTACAGACTTAAAAACTTCTAAAGACGAGGGGGAAAAAATGATGATTGACGCGGTATTGATCTATTTTACTAACAAAATCTCACAAGAATTTGCAAAATATCATGAGTCAGTAACAGAATGATGAAATTTCATGAGATTCTGAAAGTAAAATAGATCGATACCGCGTTTTTAAAAATCTATTTGATATCAGCATATGAAAATATATTTCAGTATATTATCAGAAATGGATAACAAAACTGCTATTTTCAATGATTACTTATTTTTGTCCAGCTTTAACATCGGTATCGATATCGGTTATCGACTACGTTAGTTTTAAAATATCGGATATCGGCCAAAATCCCAATATCGTGCATCCCTATACAAAAACATTCTTTATACTTTGACAATGTAGGCTTTATTTGGCCTGTAATGCCATGACCAAAATTTCAAGGCTGATACTGTTTAGTAGATTACAGCGCAATGATGCACTTTTTTTTATTTTTTATAATGCAATGATGCATTTTAAATGTTTGACCGACCACCTGCTAACATTTTTATTTAGTGTCGTCCTGTCCACGAAAACTCACAGCCATGAGTTGTCATGTTTTCGTCATCAAAGATCCATGTTTAGCTCTTCAGTTCTCATAATTGTCATGATAAAAAGGAGCATCAACAAAATAATTTCATCATTGTCATCGTTGCAGAAAGCAACACTGATCTGGTGTGATGCACAGAAAGTTCTTTCTAAAGTGTTAATATCTAATAACAAATGAAAGGCCAATGTTTTATTGACAGGTACTGTGTTTCACTGATAGCAAACTGCATTTTTTTTTTTTATTCTGGTAGGTTTTCTAACACGTTCAAATAATTATATTTTTCATGGTCTTATTATGTTTTACACAAATCTAGTGGTGGTTTCTCATTGAATACTAGGGAGGACAGATCTCATTAGTACATTTAGCTCCTGAAGTAATAAGTATGTTGCTCATTAATCAGCTTTTGAGCCCGCTCTTGGATGTCAGCCTCTATGAGAAATCCCCGTTTAGGCTTGAGCCTTGTTGCAGTTTAAGCAAACAGCGAGAAAGTAGGGCCCTGATTGGATAACATGCAAAAATACATCACTTCCAGTCAGGCTAAAACTCTGATGGGGTCTATTGAGTAGGCGCAGGTTGGGGACGGGTCGGGGAGCTGGCTGATTTATGCTGATTGGCCAAACATACTAAAAGAGTTTTGACTGACAGTAGGCAGACAGATGGAAGGTTTTCCTCATCAGACTGAAACAAGAGAGGAAAAAGAATAATTCAGTCAGAACAATCGTCATGTGATGAACTCTTGCTGTGGTTTTACTGGACTTTCTTATTTCAGAGCACTGCCATTGCCACAGTATTTCATAATTGGGTGTTTTTAGTAAACATTTGTTACCTAAAAGTTGAAATGTACATGTATAGTGTAGTCCTTTCATACAAACTACAAGCTGGTTCAGTCCCATAAGGTGGACTTTTTGTCATGATCAGGTAGGTTTTACTAGCCCAGATGCAGAACTCACAGACACACAGGCAGGATAAAGTCCAATAGTTTATTGCTTTCTGGCAGGATTCTTCCTGGAGAAGCAGAGAAGACAAGGCAGGTTAGGTTCAGGTTTACAGGTTTACAGGTTCAGGCAGGCAGGGTGGCTCAGGCTTGCTAGCCACGACCAAAGTCAGTTCAGTTCAACAATCCGGCTCAGAGTGGAGCTCTCACCCAGCTTATATAGGGAGAGCTTAATAATGAGCTGATGGGGATCAGCTGTGAGCGCTGAGCACCAGCTCCCAGGAAAGGATCTCTGGTGGGCAAGCCTCTGGATCCCAACAGATAAACAGAAGCCCACAACAAGGGATCCACATCGCCCTCTGGAGGGCAAACCCCTGGATCCCAACAGTAACAGAAGCCCACTGAAAGGGATCCACGTCGACCTCTGGAGGGCAAACCCCTGGATCCCAACAGTAACAGAAGCCCACTGAAAGGGATCCACGTCGNACAGAAGCCCACTGAAAGGGATCCACGTCGACCTCTGGAGGGCAAACCCCTGGATCCCAACAGTAACAGAAGCCCACTGAAAGGGATCCACGTCGCCCTCTGGAGGGCAAACCTCTGGATCCCAACAGGCAGCAGAAACCCTCAGAAAGGGATCCACGTCGCCCTCTGGAGGGCAAACCTCTGGATCCCAACACTTTTAGTATGTACAGTGACACTAGATAATTTCAAATATGTTAAAAATGTACACTTACACTCTCCTGTAACTGAATTTATATTAAGGAGTCAAATATTGACATCTAACCAGAGATGGACACTTAAAATAAACTAAAAACAAACTGATATAGATCCCATTTAGATTTAGACTTATACAGATTTATTTGTCATTTTGTTTAAAGAAGTGTAAAGCATATTTCATATTTTTTTAAAGTGCGGCCTTAAAAAATAGTAAAATATATATATATAAACAGTAATATAGAAATATGAATGTAAATGTACAGTTCTAACATTTTCATTTTTTTTGTATAATGATAACATATAATAAAATACAATACAATAACCCATTTTACAAAACATTCAGCAGTCTAACGGCAGTGGGGAAAAAACTGTTCTGGAATCTGCTGGACCTGCATCGGATGCCTCGAAGCCTCTTCTCAGAGGGCAGCAGGGAGAATAGTCCATGGAGGGGGTGTGAGGGGTCATTTATGATGTTATGGGCTCGGGATACACAGCGTTGGGATGAAATGATTAAAGTTTATTAGATTAAAGCTTATCTAGCAACCACTGTAAAATGTACTACTGAAGCTGACTTAGGGGAAATGCTTTTTGAAATTGGCTCCAGTCTGTGTAGTCATCAGTGTTGGAAGTCTTAAAAAGGTAACTATTTACTTTTTCCAAAAAGTATGTGAGTTGGACGATCAAAGGAAGTTACTAGAAAAGCACTCAGAGCACAGACTTTCGCCAAGCTGCAAATTTCACCCCCAAAATTCAACCTGCTAGGGCATTACCAAATTTAAATGAATTGTTCCTTGGGATGAGGGACACCTCAGGTCTAGAATTTCTATAAAATCTGTTCATACGCATTTAGTTGAACCTGCTAACGACTAACAACCTTTTCTCTTCTTGTGTTTTTGTCTTCAGTAAAATACCTCTGGACTTTTTGAGTTTGATGCTGAGGATGTCAATACTTACTGCTGTCACCCTCTGGTTTAGTGTGGAACTGCTTCTTCCACCAAATATCTCACAATGTTAAAGGATATTTCAAATAGTCTGGTGTCCAGATTATGTTCTGGATCAACACCAAAATGTAGTGGATAGTTCCTTGGCATTAGGGGCAACTGACGTAAAAACATAACCACCTTGGCGGAGGTAATTACGTGTCGATGTAAAAATGCAGTTACTTTTTCTAAGCAAAAGTCTATATGGATGTAATACTGTCCTGTCAGTAGAGTTTTGAACTGAACTAGAAGTTATCAAACATAAAAATGTTCTTTCAAAACTCATAAACAAAAATAATCAAATTAATGGGCTACTTAGCGGAAAACATTGTTTGTTTGTCTGCCTGGCTGTGTGTTTCCTGGACGGGGCCGCCTTTTACAGCTGCTTTTTGTAACTCTGCTTCTGTCTTCTTGAAGCCCAGTCAGCCTCTGCAGATGGCCGCTCACACTGAGCCTGGTTCTGCTGGAGGTTTCTTCCTGTTAAAAGGGAGTTTTTCCTCTCCACTGTCACTACAAGCATGCTTAGTGTGTCGGATTGCATCCGAGTCAATTAGTCGATGCAATCAACTGGTTTTCCTTAGATAGAAAACTTTGATTCAATTTGACTGGATGATCTGGTTGAACTGTAAAGTGTCTTGAGATGACATGTGTTGTGAATTGGCGCTATATACATAAACTGAATTGAATTGAAATTGAATTGAGTTAATCCAAAGCATTTCAGTGTTTGTGGTGGGTCAAGTAAGTCAAGAAACTCAAGGGTAGAGTTTATTATAATTGATGTTTCTGGTAAAATAACAAAGAAATTACATGTTTTAATTTCTTAATATTTATGAAAATCAACAGGCTACAACTGGCCATAGAATAGGAATAACTGGTAAAACACTGGTAGTCATTAGTTTGAGTCTCTTGTAAGAAAGTCCCAATTGCCATTCTGGGATAGATATGAGCGGGTAAGATATTGAAGCCTACTTAGAAAACTGAAATTAGTATTTTTATTTTATTAAATAGTCAAGATGTAAAAACTTTTTTCAATCCATTACCACAGCTATTAAGACATTTCCATCCTAAAGATATACAATTTTTTGTCTTACCTTCAAAATGAGCTATTTTTTAAAATTATTTATTTGAATAGCATTAATGATAAAAGAAGAAAATAGATGGTATAAAAAAGATCCATCCTGAAAGGAAAATAAGCTTGCAATAGTTTCTTGGTCCTTACACGTATATTCTGTTCTGTCATACCTAAATGCTTCAGATCATCAAATAAATCAAAACCTTGCTTGGCAACCACTCCTAAAAAAGTTAATCACTGTTCCTTGCTTTCTCTATTTGTGTGTAGCCTCTGTCTCTTCGGTTATCTGGATGCTGAAATGTCTTTGCTGATCAGACAAACCTTTAAGAAAAAAGCATAAAAACAGAAGAGTCATATTTGGCTGCAAATATTTTTTCCCCATCTCAGATTCAGCTCATTGGTTACACTATTTAATGTAATATCTTTTTTATATCAGCTCAAGAGGAATGTCTAAGAAGAAACCCTAATGGCATTTTCAATTTATGAAAAAGTACATTTAATGTCTTCTATAACTAATATCATCTTTATTGGCTTTTGTTCTACTGAAAAAACCAAAAGATAAAACCCTCAGTAATGATTTGTGATAGCCAGAAAATGCTGAGGTAGTATCACTGGGCCATCAAGGGTAATTTCTCTCACATTTACTAAACTTCAAACACCTTTTTACTGAGAAAATTCGAGTCATTCCTCCTCCTTTTTAGAGACCCACGTTGTTTAGCCATTTCGAAATTTTGAATTGAATTCCAGCCCAGCAGCGTGCACCTCTACTCATAAAGCCGAAGGCAGTGGGTGATTGAAAATGTGGAGAAAATTAGTTTTATGTCTCTCCGTCTTGTAGACTATTACCATTTTTCAGGATGTGGGTTGATATGTGAAATGTCTAGCTTGACAGGAAGATCATTTAGATTTTCAATTTTTCTCCTAATGAATTTAATTTCTACATTTATTATTTTAACTCAGAATAAAGCATAGTGCGGTGATTGCAGTTTATCTTCGTAGAGAGCAGTCATTCTTTGTCATAATCCACAAACGGGCAAAAATAAATAACACACTGCTTCGCTGAGATGCTTTGGAGCCCATCATACAAATAGAGACATTGATTTACAAATAGAGGGTAGCTTTTTCACAGTTGTTCTCATTGCTCTTGCTGCAGAGACATGCAGACAGACAAGATATTAATGGACGGAACCCACAAGGCAATTATTTCAGCCCTGCACTACATGGCAGCGAGACCAATGAAAAAGGTGTATCAGGTTACCTTTCTGTGTTCTGAGTCAGTAAGCAGCATCTCCAGCTGTCTTTCGCCAGTCAAGCTGCCTTGGCAACAATCAGAGCAGAGTGGCTGAGGCACACTGAGGAGAAATGTACAACAGTGGAGATTACAACAGGAATCAATTCAGTCAGCTCGCTCCATGCGGTATAAATCATGTTGGCCAGGTGCATCTTTAAAGGGTCCCAAAGACACATTTATTTATGTGTAGGCTATAGCATATGCAGTTAGAGGAAATTAGAAAAAAAATAATAAAAAAGCATAAGCCAAAATAAAATATGCTGTGGAAAACTTAGTAGGCACCATAAATTTGTAGCTAATAAAAGTTGTTATGATCTGTGTATTGTTTCATGATGAAAAGTAGCTGGCCTTACATTTGACTCTAGAATAGACTGACATACAAAGTAGTGTAGTAGTAGTAGTAGTGTAGTAGTGTAGTAGTGTGGTAATGGCTGACACCATGACTACTAGACACCCAGCTGAGGCTACAAAACAACCCTATATCATTACCCTTCACCGCTGTGCTTTACAGTTTGTATGAGGTGTTTGTTGAGATATATTGTTAAACATAAACCTGGATGTAGTGGCCTAATTTGGTTGCAAAGGAGAGCAATTTCAGATACATTGTTATTATGTTAATGTTATGTCATTTTTAAAAGTTCTGTTCATCTAACCAGGGTAAAAGTCTTTAAGTTCACAAAATCTGACCCATTGAAAAGAGACAGATGTTGTTTGGATCATTAAGCCAAACTGTCGGTGTTTGACAGATAGTGCTATATTTGACTGCACACACGTTTTTATACACTTAGGTGTTCATGGTCCATTAACTACAAGGTGACTGAAACATCACCCATCCAAACTTAACAATGATAACAATGGGAATCTTAACACTGAAAATCTGCACATACAGACTTATATCTGCATTTAGATTCACATCAGTCACTAGAACACAAACTGTCAGTTATAACTCTGGCGGATAAACAATACAAAATAAAAACTTTTAGCACATCAGGAAATCACTTTAAGCATGTGGTTACGCACACTGAACGTTTTCATAAGTCGTCCAATAAAACTGCATCCAACACAGAGCAGTTTTTGAATAACCCTCTAGTAGTTTCTCCAAAAACAACACCTATTGGTGAATTTCAATTCCAACAAAACTGTCAATCTCATAGACAAAACACACAAACTAAAGCTGGCTGTATTTTGTTACTGGGTCTGGTGTAGCTCAGACTCCGATATCCAAGAAACCAAGCAACAGCTACGTAAAAGCATCATGCAGCACAGAACAACCAGCAGCTTGGGGCAAGATTCAGAGGTACAACTGCAACTCAATTGCAAAGGACTCACCTTTGTAATGATGTTCAGATTTTCAAAAAAGAAGGCAGATGATCTAAAAACAGGAAGGGGGGAGCCATGTTTGTCACATGGACCTCCATGAGATCAGAAATAGCGGCCTTAGCAAGCCCAATCTAAGGCCAATGAATAAATGTCTTACCAGAGCAAAGATGGATGAAGTTCCCCAGTTCAGTCTGGGAAACCGGGTCAAAATTATACCAAAGAATTTTCAGAAGCTTTGGTATTAATACCTAAGTATTTAGCTCATGTGATATACTTTAAAGAGGAGTTTATCCATATGAAAAAGGCTTATGTGTAAACCTCAAAATTTGGGGAAATTAAAAATGATTTTTTTTTTTTTTGTATTTTAGTACTAGAAATTATTTCAGGAATTCAAAATGACTTAAAAAACAGTAAACTAAATAAATCTGGAAAAAAAAACATTATTTGTCTTTTTATATAGTGTGCAAAAACTGTTTAATTTCAATGTTTTATTATCTAAAGGTCAAAGTGTGTAATACTTAATGTCATTTAAAATATGACATTGCATTTTGAAAAACCTAAACCTTTCCTGCATAAACATCCTAGAATAAAAGCTAAACTAAAGATCTGTCTATTTGGGGCTCTTCTTCCACAAATTAGGAAAGCTTCTGTTAGTTTCAAAAAGGAAAATCGCTTTAAAGAAAGTTAATGGAGATGCACAATTCTGGGATGTAGTTGGGGTTTCTTCTAGAGTGCATTTAATAGAGTTTTTTAGAATTGTTCTACAATGCATCTCCCAATTTTCTCAATGTGGTGCAATCATGTCAGAGGAGGAGAAGTTTAATAAAGGTTGTAAATTTAGTTTAGAAAAAAGCAAGATCAGATGGAGAACCATGGATGGAATACTTTAGTGTCCTTCCCATAAGAAAACAAAAGAGAGGCTGACATGAGGTACTAAACTGTAAAATACTCCAGTGACCAGTACCCTCTCCTGATTTATCCTATAACAGAAGCAATCTAATGCTTCTCCTCTGATTTGTCATGTTCCCTGTGACCTACCTGTGAACATTAATTTGAAGATGGTGTCAGACTGCCATTTTGAACCACCATGGGATGATGGGGGAGCATGTACTGTATGTCGCTACACCTGCAAGCACATTAATTTTTGACGTCAGTTGCAGATAAGCATCAAGGCCATTTGATAGACTGGAAGCAGCACTGGTTCCCTCCACAGATGCCTACCCACACAGAGAAACGACAAACTGGAGCAGCATTTTAAACATGAATCATCATTCAGGCATATTGTTGTGCAGAAAAACATCTGCAGCAGCCAGTTATCTAGTGATGCTTTGCTTCTGTTTTCATACATGTAAAGAAAAAAAATTTAAAGAAATTAAAGTTATACAGTTTGAAGGCATTTTCTTTGGATGGGTTGGTTGGAAGCCTAATGAGGCAGGTAAAGCTGTACTAAGGGGTTGCTCATTGCTTACATATGATCGTAGCAATGCATATCAGGGTTTGATTTCTAATTTGGATTTTCAATTATTAAGACATTAACACTATCCAAACCAATCTGGCCCTATATTGATGAATACTTGCTTGCCAAGCCTTATAACTAGTTGTCTAACCTTTGGTAACAACAGCTTATATCTATTATCTATTTACCATAATTGCTTTGCTTTGATAACAGGAATTTTGCCTCTTTAGTAAGAACTGGTTCTCTTGTCTTAGCCCACTAAAAAGGTCAGTTCTTTCAGCTTCCAAGCAGTTCTTCAAGTTCCATTGTCTCTAAAGTTTAAGCATAATAAGATAGAATTATGATGCAGATGGGTCAGTACGTTTATGTGTTGAATTTTCTTTTAACTTCAATTAGTGGCAATATAAAGAACCATAAATGTGTGAATCTATTGTTCCATTCCCTTTTAGTAATAATTAGCAATTCAACTTAAACTTTAAACAGAAATTTGCCATGTTTAAGGGTATCTCACTGCATCTTTGTTTGGGTTAAATCCAGGGTTTTCCTAAGCCTCTACAAAATATTTATTTTGAATTCATAAATTCAGAATTTGACTGGTTTACTTTGCTGGAATTTGTTCTTAAGCTTAATGTCATTAAGCTCTTTCAGTTTTTCTAGCAGAGAGCAGAATTAATTCTTCAAGATCTCCAGCCCCACATCATCTATCATGATGCTTAAATACCTTTAAGTGTTTCTGTACTTGTGCAGCAAACTAAAGTTAATTTGTGCTAAAGTCCATTTGTACAATGGTTTACTGTGGTTTACTGGAGTCCAAGCCTTGCTCATGGCTCATTGTTGTCAAAGGCTTTGTGCTTTTAATGTGCAATTTTGAATTCCTTAAATTAGACTGACCAATTTTAGATAAAGTAGCATACTTCCTGTTATCATTGAGGCATTAAGAAGGTGATATGATGATTTGCAGGTGTGAGAGCAATCAGACCATATGGTAAATTTGCTGATAAAATCATACACATCTTTCCAAAAAATGCTGTTAATCGCAGCTACAATTTAGTTTTTTATAAAAGGGGTAATTACTTTCGCACAATGGGGCCAGGTTTGTTTTGACATTGTTTTCTCCTTTATTAAATATAATCAAAATTGGCAGAGAGGATTTGGCAAGGTGTTCATGGGCGCAAGCCAGGAACTCAACTCTGCTAATCAACCCGCAAGTGCATTCTCCATATATTTGTGGCACCATGTCAGCATTTTTTGTTTTGTTTTGTTTTTTGTTTTTAAGATTATATGACATAACAACAGTTAAAAGGCTGATGTTCAGCTTAAAAATATCACAGGTGTGGGGTGTGGACCACCTCTTAGATGGTCTTTCTTGTTGAATGCACCTAGAAAGTATATTTCCCTTCTGTAGTACCAAAGCAATCTAATATTAGGATGTCCATCAAAAATAAAATGTATGCACCTCTTAGGGAAAAATGTATTTGTTTAATCTTTCCAGGTTATGTAAACCAACAACCATTTTACCATAAAGACTGTGTGCAATAATGGAAGAAAGACAGCGAGTATGAGAAATGTGTGTCTGTGTGTGAGCATGATATTCCAACATCAGTGTTTCCTTGGTAACTAATCCTATTTACTGAGGATTGGATCCATTATTTTGGTTCTCAGTCTCAACGGTGAGTAGTTGTTATCACCCTGTGTCAGGGACAGAGACTCATAGCAGGTAAATATTGAATATCTGGTGTTTTCCCAACACCACTTCTCAGTAATTAATTCACTAAAGGTAATCTATTTAGGGAACACAGACTGCCATGAAAACCTGGATTTAACACAGAATCAAACAACTGAGAATGTCTTGTGTCCATTCACCTTTTTGTTTGATAGTTGGCAAAGATACTACACTAAGGTTGCATCTTTTCCATGGATTTAAATAGTTGTTTTCTGATCTTTCAGCTCCTCCACTCTTATAAAAGACAACATTCATGCTGTAAATAAACTAAAGAAAAATAAAAAGAATTGCTACAGACTGGCACAAAAGCTGAAAATGATGTTTGCCGCAGACCTGACACATACAGACAGGCTGAATAAAACCGCTCCACAAATTACAACCTCCTCATTTCGCACTCAATGAAAGGACACAACAATAAATGTATTGAAACGGGAAATCTTTCGAACTGGCGGCTGCTGTGTTTGGTTTCTCACAAAGCAAAAATATCTGCCATGACATTCACATATTGTTGCTCGATCTTGTGTTATGCTCAGTCACTCAGTAAGAATATTTCAACATTGCAAAAATGCTGTTGCATGGGTAAACAGTTGACTGCTCGATGACCTCGTGTGTCACTTTACATTATTTACAGAAACTAAAGTGGATCTTTAACAACAGCCTGTTTCAGCAAGAGTGCATCTAACTTAATTTAGATTCAGGCAAAATACTCACCATGTGTCATGAAGTCACAGGCTGTTTTATGCTACACAGATGAAATTTAAAGAATCATTAGAATAGAGTCTGGAGGCATAGCTATAGCCTAGATTATTAATTAACATTTCTCAACAACTGTTGCTTCCTCTCTAAAGGTTGTGGACAAGTGACAGAAAGTACATTCTTATGATGGAGGCTGGGTTAGCCTAGGATGCTTTTTATTTTTTATGCTCATTTTGTATGCTGTCCTTTAACAGGTAAAGTTAAATGTTGTTTTTAAAGGTTTTTCAGCAGGAAAACTCTAGAATTTGAAAAATTTTCCAGGTTTCACTAAATAAAAAAAAAGAATATCAAAAAAGCTTTTCTTTAGTGTTTCATTTCCTATTTGATGGTTCAAAAGATTCATCCATCCATCCATCCATCCATCCATCCATCCATCCATCCATCCATCCATCCATCCATCCATCCATCCATCCATCCTTCCATCCATCCATCCATCCATNCATCCATCCATCCATCCATCCATCCTTCCATCCATCCATCCATCCATCCATCCATCCATCCATCCATCCATCCATCCATCCATCCATCAATGCCTGGTTCTGCTGGAGATTTCCTCCTGTTAAGAAGGAGTTTTTCTCTCCACCGTCGCTACAAGCATGCTTACTGTGAGGGATTGCCTTTGAGCCAATGAGTCGATGCAATTAGCTGGTTTTCCTTAGATAGAAAACTTTGAACCAAACTGACTGTATGATCTGGTTGAATTATCTCTGTAAAGTGTCTTGAAATTACATGTTGTTGTGATTAACTGAATTGAAATTGAATTAAATCCATCCATCTGCAGTCCATGCTTTTTTTGGAGATTCCATCGTTCAGTAGACATATTTGGAATATTAAGAAGAATAATTGTGACCATAAACTTTGAATTGGGACAAGTATGAAATTATAAGATTGAATCAGGTTCCCAACCATTTTTTAAAGACCCTAACCATCCTCTTCATGATAGTAGTGTAAGGTTAACTCTTTGGTTTATCCAGCCTGCCACAGTTCCGGTTATTGCTCTAACTGTAATAATGTAAACATTCCAACTAGTAATTTGTTCAACCTGTTTCCTGATTGACAAAATTCACTACATTTGCTTCTCTAAATCATCACTGCAATTTATTTTGTTTTTCCTACACTGGACAGTTGCTAAGAGAACTAGGTGTGTGTTTCATTTAACAGAAATACATTAGCTTTAGTGAAGATATGTTTTCTTCTTAACTTATTTAATATTAAACGTTAAAAGTCCAAAACTTCCAATATCTCTTGTGTCTGCAGAAACCCCTTTTGAACATAAAGTTGGGAATTTCTACCAATTTTTTAACCTGCCAATATAACACTGGTTAATTTGTTGCTGTTCCAGGACTTAACATTGAATTTCTAGAATGAGTCTAAATTTTATTCAAGAAACCTACATGTGTGTGTTTCCCCTAGGAACTTAAAAACAGATAACACTTTTAGCAGTTTTTACTAAACCGAAGTTTGACAAGTCTAAAAGAGTCCATTTGTGCAACTGCCATTAAAAATACCCTGAAAAAGCAATGTTTTGATTGAATAATGATAAATAATAATAAACATTTTATTACTACTAAATTCATTTGGCACATACTTGGCCATTTTATTCTAAGATTTATGCCTTGTTCTGTTCAGAATTAAATCCTTTGGCGTATTTTTCTCAGGAGCAGAATAAGCCGGAGCTGACCTGTCCAGCCACTAAAGTTCTTCCCTTCCGTTCCTTCCTTACTCTGTGTCCCAGGAGGGCAACCGGAGGAGAATGACTGGTAAAACCCAGACCAGCAACGTGACCAATAAGAATGATCCACGTTCCCTCAACTCCAGAGTTTTCATCGGGAACCTCAACACAGCCATCGTTAAGAAGACCGACATAGAGGTCATCTTCGCCAAGTACGGCAAGATAGTGGGTTGCTCTGTGCATAAAGGTTATGCATTTGTACAGTACTTGAATGAAAGGAACGCCCGGGCAGCTGTTGCAGGAGAAAACGCTCGCATCATTGCAGGACAACCTCTAGGTGAGTTATCTACATTTCTAACTCTTGCATTGCAGTATTAAGTTGGAACTTATGAATGAGTGGAAGGATACAGCCATTTCTGCACTTTCCCCTTGAAAGAGAAAAAAACTTCAACCATGCCAGGAACAGGACTGTCTCCTTAGGGAGCACAGAATGCCTTAGGCTTTTTTCAGACTTTCAGTTTGAACATCGCTCCTCTCTGAAGTACTGAACTGCCGAACTGTCTGTGTTTGTTGTCAAGCTGTTTTGGAGAAAACTGCTCTCTGAAAGTGTAAATGATCCACTCGTGGGACTTGATTTTACCATTTACCAAGCACCAACTTGCTAACAGCACGTCAAAGCTCTCATACCAAACAATTTAGAGCACAACATGATATGTTAAGTGGTCTGGGACATTGCTGCAGTTTGCTTTTCAAGCATTTCCTTTTCTTTTGCAGAGAGACATTGCAGTTGATCATTTCAGTGGATCATTTTGAAATTGGTGTGCTTGATTTTCTAATGTAGATTATTTGTTCTTGATCTTGTTTGATAATGTAGATTATATGATTTAAAAGAGTTAAAGGAAATGTGCGTAGGACTAACCAATCGTGGTTGTTCCGGTGTGTTCAGATTTCCACCTCAGAGGTTGACAGGTTTTTTTTTTTGTTTGTTTGTTTGTTTTTTGCTGTTAAATTAATAAAAAAAAACAGCCAAATATTGTTTGACTTCACTGATTTCTAGAAACAGACCTCCATATACTGTTCTTAACCCTTGGTAGGTGATCTATTTCCATAAATTACTGCATTGGTTTAATTCAGAGTTCATGGTGGCTGTTAGACTTTTTCCTTCCACTCCCGCAAAGTTTGTTGTTTGTTGGTATGCTTGAATGTACCTATCTGTTAACAGCCATTCTTTTGCTTTTATCCCTTAAAATTTTAATTCTGGCTCATATTGGGGTTTTCAAAGCAATGAACAATAAAAATAAGATTAAAGAAAATGCCTTGACGAATGTGATAACATTTGTAATGATTTTATAGTCATTACAAATATTATGATTTCATCTTTTGAATAAAAAGGCAGAAATAATTTCACTTTCAGTTACTATCTCATTTTAAATTAAGCTTTATTTAACCTTATCTGACTTCATAAACACTGACTTTAATATTGGGATCCTTTTAACAAAAGTAAACATTAGACCAGGCAGCATACTGCATAAAGTTCGAAAGGGTATAGTTGGGCAATATAAGGGCAGGTATACACTGCAATATTTCTTTTGTTGCTCAAGCCTCAATTTAAATTTTGAGGATCAATCGCAGAGTTTAAAAGTTTCCAGCTTGTGATGCATGTCCTCACAGTGTATGAAGCAACGCTCAGATTGGACTTGAGTACTCACACTGTACATCCTTAAAGACAGGTTGGAGTTTTAAACAATACCAACATGCAACACAGTAAATAGAGGTATCTAGTAACAGAAGAAGAAGAAAAAATGGCAGTTTTATTTTTAAGCATGCATAATCTGAAAATCTCAGAGGAAAGAGTTCTCAGTCTGGTCGTATCACCACTTCAACATGTAATTCACTCACGAGCCATGAACAAAATATCAAACAGGTTTGATTTTCTTGAGGCCCACAGTTTCTTATCAGGAGCTTTATGAGGTGCCAGTCACCTCTTGTGAACCCCATGTATACCGCAGAACGCATCACACACGATTTGGCCAAGAGTTGAACCAATCCCCAAACTGGTCTCACAACTGAAAAATCATGTCAAAACCACTAAAACTCTCACAGTGTATGCCGAATTTAAGGGAATCAGTGATGGACACACTGGGGCAGACAAAACAAAGTTTTAAGTTTAAAATTTCACTTACCTGGCATGTAAGTACATTTTTATGACTGTGGCTAATAGGCAAATACATCCGAAGTTCAGCCTGATTAACAGTATTATTCGTATCATGCAATAGGCAAATTAAAAGGGGCTGTTGAATGAAGATTCTGGTGAAGATTCTCAGTCATCAAGGTCCTAGTAATTCCAAAAAGGTTAAAACACAATCCACTGGACTTTGTTTCCAAGTTTGAAGAGGTAAAGCTTCCCTTCCAGGAAAATTTTTCAATTCAATAATGGAGAATTGTTCAATGAAGAAATGTAAACCTACTAAAGAGATTTCCCATGTACTATACATTTATTTAAGCAATAGTTAAATAAAATAAAGAAATCTAAAAAACTCAGTTCGGAAATTCATATGCTCAGAAAATTGATGCCTTTGTAAAGCCGGGCGTACACTGTATGATTTTTTTCAATCGCTGCACGCAGCTACTGCTCACACTGTACGGCGAAACTCTGTGGGTTCGTCGTACAGTGTGAGCAGTAGCTGCGTTCACAGCTTAGGATCTATGTTCGGTCTGACGCTCTGATGCGATCTACCTGCTCACTGCACATCTAAAAACCATGTCGGACTCGGCTCAGCAGTGAGATGGAGCTGCTCTTACTTGTCTATCCAGAAGACAAACAAATAGAAGGGGAATATTAAGCTCACTAGAGTGTAATATTAAGATATTAGGTATTCCTTAATTGTCAAGAAAACAAAAAGGTTGGGTTTTTTCAACTTTGGTCACTCATGATATGGGGCTTGGATTGGGAGTTTCGCACTCTGGAGATTAGGGATGCACGATATAATCGGCCCCCTATCGATATCGGCCTGTATCGGCCTTAAAACTGAATATCGGACATCGGCCACCCCACCGATATTTAACCCGATATTTGATCAGCTTCTGAATTTCTAAAGTCTAAATAAAAAATAAAAAAAAACTACTTCTTCTTCTTCCTAAAAAACTTCTTTTTTACAGACTTAAAAACTTCTAAAGACGAGGGAAAAATATTGATAGATTAAAATATCACAATATCTTCATATGCTGATATATTGCCATTTAAAACACCATATCAATCTCTTTTAATAATGAAATATTGCTATATGTCATCGTTATGCTACAAAATCCCCGGAAAATTCACAAAATTTTGCCATATTTTTATATGTTGATATATTGACGCGGTATCGATCTATTTTACTAACAAAATCTCACAAGAATTTGCAGAATATCACGAGAGTTTATAACAGAACAATGAAATTTCACGAGATTTTGAAAGTAAAATAGATCGATACCACGTTTTTAAAAATCAATTTGATATCAGAATATGAAAATATATTTGAGTATATTATTTTTCAAAGTGTCAGAAATGGATAACAAAACTGCTATTTTCAATGACTACTTATTTTTGTCCAGCTTTAATATCGGTATCAGTTATCGGCTACATGAGTTTTAAAATATCGGCATATCGGATATCAGCCAAAATCCCAATATCGTGCATCCCTACCGGAGATGTATGTGTCTCGAAAGGACAGCAGCAGCTAGTTCTGGTTAAAGTGCCCTGCTATCAGGGTAAGGAACTAATATTGTATGTGGCTAAAGAAAAAGAAGGAATCTTATGGCAAGGAGCAGACACAATGTGTTTCCCAGATTACTATCGGCAAACCTAGCAGATTTTGGATGAACAAGTAAAGTCATATCTAAAAATAAGAGGAGTGGGATGCTCCCTACATTTCTCTGCTATCCTGAAATAAAGGTGAAAATCAGCAAAGCACAGGTTTCTTGCTCCTAGTAATGCAGTAGAGTTCATTAAAAGATGTTTTCTCAAGATTAATAACTCTCACCAGACTCCAAATGTTGTCCACTGTGTTGTTTATCATATTTTTGGGGCAAGATGTGTATTGCTGAATGATAAAAAAATACATATATTTAAGTTCTAATTATAAACTCATATTTTTAAGGTTTATGTTTGTTGTTACTCCAGTTGTTGGTGATCATCATACTTACAGTTAAAAAGGTATGAACCATGTTTCAGGAATGTTACAATCAGAGGGTGTCATTTTACCCCCATCCAAGCAGATAGGTTATGGCTTTAGAGCATTTTGTAATAAGCTTTATTCTTCCGAAGGTCATGTAGATATACATGTGTTTTCAATGCTCTGATTAAAGACGAAGAGATCTCTCCAGCGATTAAGTCTCCGACAGAAGAATTCCCCAAGATTAGAGAAAGATTTCTATAGAACATTTCAGGAATTAATAAGTACCTCATTGCTTGATGTTTAAAGTGATGCCTTCCATACTGCTATACCACCTCAGTCAGTGTACTTTGCACTTTTATGTTTATTCATAAGGATAAGATGCTTTGGATCCAAATGGCTGTCAACTTATCTTTTGCTTAATTACTGTTATAGCAAAAATAATTCCCACAGGCAAATGTGGTTTAAACCTAAATCATTACGGACCTGACAACATTAGTCGGTTGATTAACCAATGTCCTGCAGCTTTTCCATGCATCTATGCTCCAACACACCTGAAACAAAAGGCCAAATTACCTCCTTGGTATGTCAGTAAGTTGAGCAGAGGCCTGGCCATTAACCCTTCATTTGTTTTAGGTGTATTGAAGAAGGGACGCATGGAATAGGGTGTGAGGGGGCAGTGGTGTCGGTGGTAGGATTTTGCACTGAAATCAAAGTTTTGACGGTTCAAGCTCCGGCTTTCAGTGTCGTTGTGTCCTTGAGAAAAGACACTTCACTGGCATTGCTTACTGATGGTGGTCAGTGGGCCCGGTGCCACCAGTGTACGGCAGCCTTGCTTCTGTCAGTGAGACCCAGGTCAGCTGTGGCTACAATGTAGCTTGCCGTCATCAGTGTGTGCTTGAATGGGTGAATGACTTAATGTAGAGTGAAGTCCTCTGATTTGAAAAAAGCTCTATATAATACAGGCCATTTACCATTCCTAAGCTTCAGGAAAGTGGAACTCGAGGACCGATGTTGCCTACCCCTGAATTACACCATGTTTTATTCAACATATACTACGATTTCCATATTACTTTATGCTACTTACGTAAGCAAGGCAAGGCAAGTTTGTACATAATAACAGGCATAATAGGAAAACAGAGAGAAATGTATGTTGCAATTACCTGTGCAATAATCCTGTTAATTAAGAGACTTCAGCTGTTATACACTCACCGGCCACTTTATTAGGTACCCCATGCTAGTAACGGGTTGGACCCACTTTTGCCTTCAGAACTGCCTCAATTCTTCGTGGCATAGATTCAACAAGGTGCTGGAAGCATTCCTCAGGGAGTTTGGTCCATATTGACATGATGGCATCACACAGTTTCCCCAGATTTGTCGGCTGCTCATCCATGATGCGAATCTCCTGTTCCACCACATTCCAAAGATGCTCTATTGGATTGAGATCTGGTGACTGTGGAGGCCATTTGAGTACAGTGAACTCATTGTCATGTTCAAGAAACCAGTCTGAGATGATTTCAGCTTTATGACATGGCGCATTGTCCTGCTGAAAGTAGCCATCAGAAGTTGGGTACATTGTGGTCATAAAGGGATGGACATGGTCAGCAACAATACTCAGGTAGGCTGTGGCGTTGCAACGATGCTCAATTGGTACCAAGGGGCCCAAAGAGTGCCAAGAAAATATTCCCCACACCATGACACCACCATCACCAGCCTGAACCGTTGATACAAGGCAGGATGGATCCATGCTTTCATGTTGTAGACGCCAAATTCTGACCCTACCATCCGAATGTCGCAGCAGAAACCGAGATCAGACCAGGCAACGTTTTTCCAATCTTCTATTGTCCAATTTCGATGAGCTTGTGCAAATTGTAGCCTCAGTTTCCTGTTCTTAGCTGAAAGGAGTGGCACCCGGTGTGGTCTTCTGCTGCTGTAGCCCATCTGCCTCAAAGTTTGACGTACTGTGCGTTCAGAGATGCTCTTCTGCCCACCTTGGTTGTAACGGGTGGTTATTTGAGTCACTGTTGCCCTTCTATCAGCTCGAACCAGTCTGGCCATTCTCCTCTGACCTCAGGCATCAACAAGGCATTTCCGCCCACAGAACTGCCGCTCACTGGATGTTTTTTCTTTTTTGGACCATTCTCTGTAAACCCTAGAGATGGTTGTGCGTAAAAATCCCAGTAGATCAGCAGTTTCTGAAATACTCAGACCAGCCCTTCTGGCACCAACAATCATGCCACGTTCAAAGTCACTCAAATCACCTTTCTTCCCCATACTGATGCTCGGTTTGAACTGCAGGAGATTGTCTTGACCATGTCTACATGCCTAAATGCACTGAGTTGCCGCCATGTGATTGGCTGCTTAGAAATTAAGTGTTAACGAGCAGTTGGACAGATGTACCTAATAAAGTGGCCGGTGAGTGTATATAGATATGTGGATGCAGTGTATTTACCCCATGCACCTTTTCCTCCTTTTGGCTCCTTCTTTTGACTAATGAGCCAATGTGACAAGTGTATTTCTCCACTGTGAGATCAATAAAGTCTATCTTATCTCTTACGGTATCTCTTAAGATAATAAAAGAGGGCATATAACCTTTGATTCTATTAAATATGATTATCTATTGTTAGGGCATTACAATTTCGTCTTTGGTAATAATTTGGTTTGATGGACGACGTCTTTATATGATACACCATCTGTGTTTGTGTGGTGACAAATGGTCTTATTGTAGACTTACTGAACCCTTTGCAGATGCAGAGATCCATAAGACAAGGCAACCCGCTCATGTTTGGCATCAGCTTAGAATTTCTAGCACAAAAGTTAAGAAACAGCAAAACTATTCATGGGATTAAATTTTGGGGTTAAACTTTGAGTTGAAAAATATTTTCAACCCAAAAAATAATTGATGATTGAAACAGTTATTTTACATCACTTTACAAATGAATTAGATTTGATCATGTAAAAATTATTTTTTGCTATCTTCATAGGGTGTTGTTGGTAAAGATTCTCAGTCATCCAGGTCATAGTCATTTCAAGTAAAAAAAAAACAATCGACTTGACTTTTTTTCCAAGATTGAAGACGTTTTGCTTCCCGTCCAAGGAGCTTTTTCAATTTAAAATGTCAGAATTAGCGTTGAGTTTGATTCTTTATAGACTGGACCAAACAGTTCCTTCTTTTGGCTTAGAAAACATGCAAGCTGTATTTTCATAGGCTGTAATTCTAAGATACCTTGGTCATTTTAAAGAAGGTGAATGATGGTAGCTCCCTCTACACCCCCTTTCGTCCAAAAACTGCTGGAGATAAGCTGCAGCCTATTCTGACCCTGACAGACAAGCAGTAGAAGATGGATTAATTCTCTTTTAAAAAGTCCAAACTGCATCACAATAAATTATAAGATAGCAAATATATATCTTGTTTACATCAAAGGCAGTCAGGCTGCAGGACTTCATAGGTGGGAAGTAAGCCCAAGTTCCCAGCATTTTTCAAGCAGTTCATTCCTCTTAACATTCTTATGCTCAGATAAAGTACAATATTCTGTGAACAGTTCAGATCATCTTCTTTAGCAGTGAAGTTTTCTCACCACCCCTTACTCGGCAGGGTGTCAGTGACGGTTCTCTGAGCAGTTTCGACATCCACCATCTTCCCTCTGATGTGTAGGCTGCAAAAATACTATTTATGCCAAGAAAAAACAGATTGTTGGTCTTAAGCAATATTATTGTTTTCTCAGACATGGAACATTTTTCAGATATCATCCAGCATGTATAGAAATAATAGTATTAAATAAAAACATTTAAAAAAAATGAAAAAAATGTATTTAGTTACTGTAAGATTGGATTTATTTTGATTGATTGATTTATTTTAGATTGTTCTGGAAAAAAAAAATCTGCTGTCTTCAATTATGCACATTTTTGTTTTATTATTTATTTTTTGTTTTAACAAAACAAAGATTTTTTTTAATCTCCCGAGTTCACTACAAAACCATGAGGGGCACATGTCCTTGAGGTATCAGTCAATCTACAAGTTATGTTGAGGGGTCAGAAATGGGGGTGCAGGCGTCTTTAGAATCAAATCACCCCAAAATCTGAGTTGTTTTTTTAATCCTTACTTTTAATAATAATTAATTTTAAAAAATGACAACAAAAATAAACTATATAAGTGTAAAAACTATGCAGTACTTTGTTTAAAAAAGCCAACCACATATCTCAGTGTTTGATTATTTCCCTTGAGCAGCAGAGAGATGACTTCATTTATTAGTATCATACAATATATATACATATATATGTAAACATATAAATACAGTGTATAGGTATGTATGGGTGCATTTGTGTAAAATTCTCTATTTAAAGATGGAGAAAAAAATAAAAAGATGTGGCTAAACAAAAATATGAAAATTAAATAAGTAACACAAGTGACCAAGCATGATTGGGCTCTTAAACTAAATTGTTAAGCAACACTTTAAGGGATTAAATACAATCAGGTGTGAAATGTTTACATTTCTGCACCAGCTCTTGGTATGTTGGTATGTTTTTTTGTTTTTGTTTTTCTGTTTAATTGTTTTTTTAAAGCAATTCTAAATCAATATTTCAATTTACTAAATCATGATTTAGTCCATTTGTATTTTTCATTTTAGTCAGTTTCTTGTTTCTTGTTATTTGCTTTTGAATGTACCTTTTTCTTTAATGGAAGGGTGTCTAAAATCTTCAAGGGAGAGGTGTCCAAGGGGAAGGAAAGGAGCAAGGTGTGTACAAAGTGAAATTTATCATGCCTGGCCAGGTGGCTCTATGGGTGCTCAGCACCCCTAATCCTCTGATGCTAGAATCGCCCCTGGAAGAGAGATAAATCCTTAATTGACAATTAAAGTCAAACTCGCCTCATCCTCTCAAGCTTATCCTTCTAATAATAACATAGCAGAGATATGAATCATCTATATAATGATTTGGGTCTAGGGAGGACCTCTGCAACGGATGTGGCTTGCTTCAAAATACATTTCATTAAAGTTTTATTACTTGCAATTTGATTGCAATGCTGGTTTCAAAGGTAAGCAGTTTTCTTTCTGAAGGGACAGCTCTTATATTTTTTGATTTTCATCCGTTATTATATTTACTGAGTTCAATCCCACTGGAGGCAAAGGAAGGTGCAAAAAAACGTATGTTTTTAAAAGGCAGAAGTCACTGCATAAGCCTGCTAGGACTTGTATTGTTCCCAGGTGGTCAGATGAACTGGGTAACATGTATTTGTCCTCTCAGTGACATGCTACCACCACTGGAAATGAAACTACATGGAAAGTCAATGTGTTTGTCTGCATCAGGATGAAAAAGCACTGATGAACCGCCTCAAATATTCTACAATAACACAGCTGGAACCACCTCCTTCCATTGGCGCTGAATGAAAAACTGAATGGTCCATTACTCCGTCAGATATGAAGAGGAGTTTATGACGTCATACCTTGGATTCAGAAAACAGCTTTTATTGCTAAATAATGCCGTCTATAATGCTGCTCTGAATTACATTTTGCATCTCCATGGTGAGGATTGAAAGCACTTTGCATGAGGCAAGATGTATGATGTAAGATGTTTTCAAAGAGCTGTGACTTTTGAGTGCCAGAAGTTTTCCCTTAGAATACAAAAACTTCTAATGGCAACGCTAAGAGCCAATGAAAAAAATAAATAAATAAATCAACCTTATTCGAGAGATGCACCTATATTTCTCAGTAGATAGAAACTGAGACACAATCTTTAGTCTGCTTTTAGGGCTGGAGAAACACATTCACTAAATATAGCATCCTACACATTTACACCATACTTAAAATGTGTAAGAAACCCTAAAAAAAATCTCTGTTTGATTGCAGTTTCAAACTTTTATGGTAAACATGATTATGGAAAATCCACCCATTACTTAAAGTCCATGTTTTTTAGATGGAAGCTGTTGTTCCAGTGGTCTGCAACGGTATCCCTCCCCTTTAGCATGTGTTGCTGCTTTGTTAGAGATTTTGCATCATTTCATCTATAGAACATGCCTAGAACTTTGGGGATGTATTGCATATTTATGGTGAAGCAAACAAAAACAATAACAGAAAAATTTAGTGTGCAGAACAGCTTACACCCAGCTGTAAGTCCCTTTGAATAACCCTCAACTAGCTTGCTAAAGGGATTTTGTTTTGCCCCTTCCTCAAGGCAAATCTGCTCAACCTCTTTTATGTTGGATGTTTTTTGCATGAGAAGAGCAATTTTTAAGGCTAACCACAGGTTCTAATCTGGAATTAGATCTGGACTTGACTAGGTCGTTCCAACACATTTAAAAGTGTTCCCTCAAATTACTCAAATGCTACTTGAGCAGCATATTTCAGGTCATTGTTCTGCTGGGAGGATAATCTCTGTCCCAGTCTCAAATCACAGGCAGACTAACACAGGCTTCACTCAAGAGTATCAATGTTTCTAGGTCTGCCAATCTGTCCCTTTGGACAGATTTTATCATCTCTACTGAAAAACATTCCCACAAGCCTGATCTTGCTACAACCATGTTTCACAGTGAGGATGACGTTCAATGGGTGATTAGATCAGTGAATTTGTACCAAACTTTCCTTTCTTTGGTGGCCTAAAAAGCTCTATTTTTTTTTTCTCGATCGATTAAAGGACATTCCTCTATACCAGGGGTGGGAAATTCCAGTTTCTGAGTGCCGGTGTCCTGCAACCTCTAGATTCCTCCTTGGTCCAAGACACCTGAATCAAATAGCAGTGTTCCTCCTCAGTATGTAGTCAGATCCTCCAGAGCCCTCTCAATCATCTCTTTATTTGATTCATTTGTTAAACCAAAGGCACACCTAAACGTTTCAGGATACCAACCCTCAGAAACTGGAATTGCCAAAAGTGAATGGCTGTTTTGTGGTAATTTTTCCATAAAGCCCAGCGCTGCATAGTGTACAGCTTGATGTGGTCCAAAGAAAAGATGCTGTCATCTTTGAAAGTCTGCAGCTTCTTCAGGATAACCGTAGCTCTCTGTGCAGCCTCTCTGATTAATGACCTCCTTACCTATGTCTATGAGTTTTTGTTGGGTGGCCCTCTTGGCAGGTTTTTCATGCTAGCATGTGCTAAGATAATGGAACTGCTAGTGTTCCAGGGTAAGAAATATAAGTATTTGAATGTTTTTTTTAAAGCCAGTCCTGACTTGTGGTTCTCAAAAATTGTATCCCTGATTTGTTTTGAGAACTTCCTGGTTTCATGTTTTGACTCCTCTTATTGAAAATATAGTAGAGGAAGTTTTTTGAATTTTCGAAAAGACCACCCTCTCCACTTAAAAAAATAAATAAATGCACATGCACAAACCTGTAGCCGCTCCCGAGATGGAATGTCTCATAAACGCATGCAAGAGCATGCGCAAGCCCATTTCTCATTAAAGATGTGCAGGGATGCAATAATAAGACAGTCGCTCGGATGGATCTCATCTCACCCATACTTATATATAAAAAGTTTCCCCACAAATAAGACTACCGTTACATTAAAAAATCATGACTTGCTTGTATGTGTGTGTGCAGTGAAAATTTAGACATGTTTGCAAGGTAAATAAGGACCTGGGGCCATTGTATAACTACTAATGATGCAAATTACAAAATAGATAAGTTTATCTTCCCTGGAAAGTTACAATATAGAGGTAGATACCTTTCACTAACAGTGATGTGAAATGGATTTCTCTAAAAAACTTTACCTGTCAAGTAGAAACCTCACAACTGAAGCATCAGGAGGAAGCCCAACCTGTGCTTTCAGTGTATGTCCTTGCATGAAAGAATCATCCAAAAACACTCTGGTTTAGTTTATCTCTTCTTAGGCTTTTCTTTTCTTCCCATGCTTTTTCTTTTACGACCCTCTGCCACTTTCAAAGAACCCTGGTAAGAAAGGTGAGCTTCAATGACTGTATGAAACCGTAGCTCACTACAAATATAAGCCTAAAAGTGCGCATACACAGGAAAAGATAGCTAACGCGAAGAGCACATAGGACAGCCTTACGTTAACATATCACCAGAATGATTGACAATTAGGAGGACCACTTATTTTGATGATCCACCCAGAAAAAGAACATCCTCCACTATACCTTTAAGAGGCAGTCCAGCCATTTTGGCCTTTCAGAAAAAAGGTGTTTTTATAATGACAAATGGGGTGACCAGACTTTAAAAAAAAATAAATATAGGACAACTAGGATGCTAGTGGGAAAAAACGTGACATATGCCTTTTTTTTTCAACTGTGTGTTTCTTTCGCCACTCAATTTTATGTAATTTGTAGAAGACTCACATCTTACTCCCTTCATGTTAAATAAAAAAAAATAACTTCTCTTGTCTGAGTATTACTTTTCCCTAGCCTCATCAGTTATGAACCTTTCTGCAGTCTTCGTTGTGGCTGTGTTGTATTTAACAAAGGAGCAGTATGTGCTATGATCTACCGCCGTTTGTATTTTCAGTTGATTATACTCACCTATTTTCAGTTCCTTCCTGTGTTATTTAAGTCCATGCCTTCTGTTTGCCATTTTTCCGATCCTCCTGTTGTCATCCTTTTCCTGTTTCTCTTGTTTCCCCATATTCCAGGTTTATCCTTTCCAATAAATATTTCTTCACCAACATCCGCCGGCTACTGTTTTACTGCTTCAGTCCTTTCGCCTCAGCACATCATGAGAAATGGTGCTTTTGCTCAAGAAAATGTTGCTAAACAAATCTCTTCTAAAGTAACAGTATTTTATCCAGGTTAGATGGATATGTACTTGATAAAAATATACTGCAATAGTAATAATGAAACATTAATGGATGAATCACAAGAAATTAACATTTACTCATTTCAAAATGTGTCTTGAGTGATGTGAAGGTGCTAAATACAAGTCTTTTTGTAATCTGAGAGCAACCAGTCACTAAAAACTTGTCTATTGACACACTGAATTTCCTCAGCTTCATTACTGTATTGATTCAAACATTAATTATCTAGATGACATAGAAACCTCATTCAGTGGGAAATTATTAAGTCAATATAAATTACATTTTTGACTTTTTTTCACAATTAAGACTGTTTACACATAAGCCAATGTAATAAAACACCGCTTGATTCATTCTCAGCAAATGTTGGTGAAGATTTTTGTCTTATTTGTGGTGAAATGAGCTCTAGTCTTGTTTATCTTTTCATTTCTGTCTTTTTTGGCAGTTTTTTGTGTGTGTGTGTGTGTGTGTGTCGCTGTGCTGAGCTGGCTGATGAGAGTGATTGGCAGGAGGTGATTGAAGTCCTGATGGAAAAGGACAATGAAAGAATAACATCCTACATTTTTCTGAAGGCCTTGTATAAAGGTAAAAGCTGCTGTGAAAACTGTAAGGAAACAGGCACTAACAACATCTGCAAAAAGCCTGTCTTTTATAGCAACAATGCATGATCTCTCTGATGTTGACTTCTTTTGAGTTGCTTGACCCTCCTTAAAGGGATTTGCTTCACCTGGAAGTTTCATGGTAAAGGTCCATCCCATTACAATATTAATGACCAGAGTGAAGAATAATGTGTGATGGATCACCAATCATCCTGCCTCCAAATGGCATTGGCTAGAGTTAGGCACATAAATAATAAAGTGATTTAGATGCAAAATCCATCCTAAGCGGATTACAACGCAGTGGCACTGCAATCAATCGTCATTTTGGGCCAACAGGATGCATAGCAAGCAGGATTCGGAGTGTAAACTATAAGAGTAAGCAGGAGAGGTATGAACACAGACAGGAAGTGGCAGAAAGTACAAGGGGCATGCAACTAAATAGCACATGTATTCACACATCTTTCTCGCCATTCTTTAAGGTAAAGCTTTTAAATAATCCCTTTTACAAAGACAAATCCAATTTAGTTTGACAAAAATATTAATGGCTTTCTTGAAATATTCAGGGGAAAAAGCAATCTTTCAATTGACATGGCTATAAGTCTGAATAAAGAAGGTGTAAAAAATTATTTTTTTTTCAAAGTTTTAATTATTCATTTTAAGCTAGTCATGGCCTAAGATTGGTATTTGCTATGCCCTAGACTTCCTGTCAACCAAAAAAAGATGTAGGGAAGTTGTATTTATCAATGATACATTATTATTAAAATGCTAATGATGTTTATTACAGTCATGGTTATGCAAAACAAACTTGATGGTTATCAGCAAAGCATCAAATGATATATATAATTCAACTTAATGATGGAATAAAAAGAAATAAGGGGCCTTAAACACGACATATTAGTACTCCACATGTAAGAGTTGCCACTGACTCAAAATTACCCAAAACAACTTCATGCATTTTAACTGGTGATAAGACAGTGTTTTAAGCTATTGTATTGGACACATAAAGAAAAAAAACCCTAATTGTTTCTTTAAGGGTACAGAGGCTTGATACTGGGGTGGTACTGTAACCACCAAGATACTACTACTGTATCCTCAACAGTGGGTACTTAGTATCTGTATCCCTATGGATTGTGCTTCACAATCTTTGAAATGTACCTTTGGTGTCAATCTTGTACCCAATTAGAAAATAAAAAAATATAAATGAATCCATCAGTCAATCCATCTTCTCCCCCTTAATCTGTCAGGGTCACCATCTTTCTCTGCCTGTCTCCATTTGTGTATGGAAGATAGGCAGGGTACACCCTGGACAGGTTGCCAGTACATCGCAGAGCAACAAAGAGACACACAGCCATACACACAACAGTCATGTTGTTGGACTTTGGAGGAAGCTAGATACCCGGGGAGAACCCACGCATGCACAGGGTGAACATGCAAACTCAATGCAGAAAGACTCTGAGCTTAGAATCGAACCCAGAACTTCCTTGCTACAATGAAATTGTATTTAATCAAACCTATTTTCTTTGTGAAAAATACTCTATCATAGCCATTTGTTGTAAAATCGGTTGCCTTCTAATTACTGGAATCATCCCCTGAAATGATTATCAAAGAATATATATATCAATAACTACTTGGGAAGAAAAGTTTACCTTTCAGCACCCTCAAAAGGTACAAATATGTGCCTTAAAGTCCAATTACAAGCCCTATAGGGGTACACAATTCCAATCTGAACTTGAGGGGAGAGAAATGTAGTCATACTGTACCCCTTCTATTGGAGAGTGAAAGCAGAACTCCAGCAAAAGTCCAAATGATTGAGTGTAGCAGGTGAAAAACTGAGCGTAGAACCATGATTCTATAATAATAAACATTTTGAATAGTGATGCCCATCCTGTACATCTGCCATTTTCATTGTGATGGAGACGTGAGGATTTGGGCTTGTTTTACAATCACATCACTTTTAGTCTTATGGCCATATTAAAACAAATATAGCATGTTTGAGAGAGCTGCCAGAGGAAAACCCCATCGGATGTAAAACCAATGCAAAAACATGATTAAAGTTAACAGTTACATCTGAATAAGCTATAGGATTTTGAAATAATGTCTTTTTTACAGGCGAGACCAGCATAAACATTTTTTGAAAATATGTTGTCCACCATGCTTGGATAGAATCAATCACCCTGTTAGTACAAAATCTAAACTGATTGATATGATGTCTTAAATTATTTCATAACCACAGTACCTGGGAACTTTGCAGTCTTTGAGTCCACATTGAAATGAATGTTGATTATTAAGATTCTTAAGTGAGAGGGATAAATGTCTTTGAGTATGAAAGTGGCAGGTTCTTACTCCTTCCTTTTAATGGTCTGTTTACTGTGTTGTCTTTTTGCATTTATGTGTTTGATTAAAAAAAGTAATTTATAACATATGTAAATATCAGTCCTTAGGTTGCATTGGTTGCATTACTTTGTCTTAAGTAAACCTCAGGGCTGGTATTCAACAGGCTTTCATTTGTCTGAATCGCCTTGTTAAAAAGATTGATTTGGCCCATCTCATTCTATATACCAAATTTACTCGTATAATGATTGCAAAAGAAAAGACAGTTCAAAAGCAACAGCTACTTACCAAGACAAAATATGAGGTAGTTGAGGCAGCAAAGAAAAATGCAGCGACTCCATATAAAACTCATGTGACTCAGTGAATAAATATCAGAGGCTTAACATTGCGTGAGCTTCACAGCCCCGGGGGATTTCTTCTTTAATGTCGATCCAACCCAACCCTCCTTCGTCTTCTCCACCTGGCTGTTGTAAGTCTTTCCGTTTTCACTGACAGCATTCACAGGCTCGCTCGTTGCTTTGATATTTGTGTGGATAATTCAAAGGGTGTCTACAATAGCTGTACACTTCCCCAACTTAACTTTGAGTGCCAGTTTTTTGAAGCATGAACAGCCATGAGTGAGAGTCCCTGTGGGCGTTGCAGCACGATGGGCCAATTCCTCCTGATGATCTGCTGGACTGAGCCGTGCCAAAGCTAACCCCGGGATGATGTCTCGGTATCTTTCATGTCCCTCCTTTGCCTCCGAGGCCGTAGGAATATTTAATGCATCTGAGCATGTGTGTGCATGGAGCTGTGCGAGAATTCAGCTTTGTGCTCCATTCGATTAAAGAAAGGAACTACTCCACACAAATTGCTATATCAATATGTAATCTATTTCTTATGCTTCCGCTCTGAGTCCCCCTTGCTATCTTTCTGTGTCCTTGTGGGTGATTAGAATGCACCCCGGTTGTCTGTCTGCTTCCTCATTAATCACGCTCTGACGGAGAGGCCTGGACATTGAATGCACAGTTAGCCTGTCCTGATGCTCAACAAAAGCCTCTAGCTATAACACCATGTACATAGCAGCACACAGGCTAATGTTCATGCCAAGCTGTTTTTATTATTTTAGCAATCAAACTACTTTACCAAGAAATATTCTAGAGGACGGTTTACTATCCACCTAGGCTGCAAGATCTTGTTTTTGTTCCTTGGCTTCATACATACTGGAAGATGGTTTTGCTGGGGTCAGTGCCACTGTGTGGACTGAAAGTGAGATGGATTACTGTGTGGATTTTGGCATCAGAAACTGCAGCTAATTCTCTGATTAGAAACCTGGTTTCTGACTGAACAGAAACATTAAGCTGTGTAATGAAGGCCCAGTTCGTTACTGGGAAAAGAACACACATGTACCTTACCTGAAATGTTTAACAGATGTAACATGGCAGTTTTTATAGTACGCTGCACTTTGAAGTGATTGGCTAATTTGCACAACTAAAATTGAGGAAGTGCAAATAATTTGTTTAAAATTTTTATTGAACCGTTGAGCTTCCATGGCAGGTCTTGTGGCGGTGCATCCCCAGGGCTCTGATCTGCAGAAATAACAAGTATAAATCATCTGTGCAATATCTGATTTTTAGTGATATGTGAAAAGTGTTAGAGTGTAGAAATAAGATAAAAAGAATCTGAGGAAATAAAGTGTCCTGGCTTCCGTCATTTTCCGGTTCACCGCCGTTTTCTTACCGCTTGTTGCCTACTTGGTCACAGCTGTATCAAAATTAGATGGCAGATCTACGTTCTCTTGTATTGAGGCTAGGGTTCAACAGATCCACCAAATGTATCCAAGCTTTGCTTCACCCTGCAGCCTTATTTCAATCAACAAAGATAGTTATTGCTTAAACATATTTTCACATATAAGATTGTAATCTTCATAACTTTTATAAACCTTCCAACTGTTGTTGGGCATGTTTTTGTGACATTTAAAACATTTTAGATCACAAAACAATATCTTGGTTCTTTAGTGACCTACAGTACTGGATGAGTCAGCAAACTTGGAATAATTTTGGTAGACTGGCTCCTGCACAATAGGTTCACAATTTTTTTTTTTTTTGTGCCTTTTTGCAGGTTTTCAAGCATATTTTACAGGTTTGCAAGGGGTGTTAAACTCTAACCAACCTGCCTTTTTACCAAGCATTCACTGTTCATTAGAATAGTCTTAAAAGCAGGCAGATACATTTTGTACTCCTGATTGTTTTCTGGATGGAACCAAATCTCATGAATAAAGACATCTAGATGTACATATCTGTTAAAAAGTACAAGATTGTTTATTTCTTCTAAAACCAATTCATTTTTTAAATAGGTTCCCATATAATCACAGCCTTTCTCACCTAGTCAGTCAATAGAAAAGGAAGATAAAACAATGGATATTTACAAAAGACGGTACTGTGATCGTGCAACAGTTGTTAGACACAACGCCAGTGGTAACCCTAGCCTGGGTTCCATTCTTAGTCCCGCCCACAACGTTTGAGGTCGGGAAGTTCGGTCTGGCATTGCTCAACAGTAGCGCGAGTATGCTAGCACAATATCTGGCGGACCAGTCAAATTGTCAGGGCGGGCTTTATACGATGATGGACAGATGATCAACAGTAACGTAATCAACCATGTGACCAAAGCACGCATGGGCGACAACAACAATGGCTGCCGCTGGAGAGTTGGGGTGAGTAGATTCTGCTATTAGGTCTGTTCTAGAAGATATCGACAGCAAATTAATTTTAAAACAGGAACAGAGAAACGCGATCAAGGCTCATCTTATTCTAGGCGTGCAACTGCACGCTTTGATTTTTGTTGACAACAACTATGCCTCGCTTAACATACGTCACGCACTCCGTTGCTCTTATTGGTTGTAGGTCTATCCAATTGAGTGCAGAGGCATTTTTTTTCCTGGTTCGTTCAAAACACGCCCCATAATCACAGCTCTATGGAGCAGTATCAGACTCATATTCTGACTAGAATTGACTAGGACTACGTCAGGCTATGGTAACCCCCCCTCGAGTTATCCATTTGGAGCTCATTGTGCTTCATTGGGAAAACATTACAAATGTATTCATTATTCTCTCCGGATGAATAAATATCTGTAGCCCCTCTGCTATTGCAGGGATTTCACTCAATTATGTTTGCTATGAACACTTTTACTTTCCAGTTTCCATGCTTTCATGGATAAAAGGTACCGGTCTCGGGGTTTGACTTTTCAGATTACCCTGGGATTCTTAAACAGGCAGAGACCGCAGCAGAAACTGTGATTAAAGTTTAATATGTGCATTTTCCCTGAAACTAAAACTTGACAATGTTTTTACGCTTGAAAGCAGCTGTGTAAATCTAACATTACAAGGTTTACCACTCTAGTTATAAAGAAATTGCTTAATTACAAAGTCTCAGATGTTTTCAGAGATGCCTGTAGTGGTTTACAGACGACTGGGCAGGCGAGACTTTTAGAGCAGTAAAAACAGGAAGTACGCATATTCTCCTGCTTTTACCCAGGTAGATTAAATCCTAGATCTTTAGGTGAGAATATGGTTTTCTCATCTGTTCTTAAATTTATTTGGATCCACATTTCTACATTTTGAGAACATTTTCAGTTTAGTTTCATCAGCTTTTCAAACAAATTTGAATAGGGAGGTTTGATTTTTTTTTCTTCTAATAAGGTTGGTATGAATAGCTTTTGGTGTTTTTTTGCTTGTAAACAGAATCATGGTTTAAAAGCTGCAGTATGCATTTAAAATTGTTATATTTTACTGATATAAAACAATATTTCTATTCACATGGAATGGAGTTGTGAAAATGTGGTGACTACTGTCTTGAGAGTTTATGATGTTCACAGTTATGTCCCTTTGAGATGCATCACTTTCCATTCCTGTCCTCATATCTTCCAGCTGACCAGCCAGCCACCTCAACTTCCAGTGAAATCCATCTTTCCTTTAACTGACTGTGAGTTTTTTTTTCTAGCTGACAGCAGTTACTAAATAGGCCTATGGGGGCCTACTCTGAGCTGGGTGGTGTAGATGGCCTGAAACAGGATTAACACTGAGACTAACAAGCATTCTGGATGCATTCATTAGTATTACATCTATCTGTGGTGGTAAAGGCGAGGAAGACTGCGAGCAAGGAGAGGCGTCGAGCCAACGAGGGAGCTCAGAGTTGTATAATTCTTCCGTCTGCATAATCAAAGATCCTGGTGTGCTGTTGAGAGTTCAGGTTCATAACCAGGGCATACCGATGCTGCCACAATGAATGAGTCACAGGCTGATTGAGCCGGACTGTATGCAATATCGTACAGCAGACATGTATTTGGGCTATGACTAGATAATGTAATTGAAATAAGCACATTAACATAAGAGGCATGCATTCGCGCTGACTTTATCTAAGAGTCTCAGCGATGTGCGCTGAGAGTAATGAGTTTTTTATGTTGGATTAGTGTTCCTATGCGGATGCATCGCTCAGGCTACCTTGGAGGTAATACTTCTGTAAGACGGTTGTGTGTTTGTGGCAGATGATATGATGAAGACCTCTGCAGTGCAACCTTTACTCAAAGCCTTGGCTAAATAAGCAGCTTCATAACAGACCAGACACATGGAAAATCTGCCCTTTAACACTTAATAAAAATCGAAGGGGGTTTGTCATTTCTGTCTCTTGATTCACCAACAGTGGTTAATGCACACCTCGAGCGGAACGTCTTAAGGAGATACCCAGGCGCTAGGAGCTTATAGGGTGTGAGTGATGATTTGTGACTCGTGATTATACATGCTGGGGTAATTACTGGGGCCCTGGAGCATTTCCCGGGACCCTGCACGCAGGGGTCCACAGTGTAAAACCTCCTCTCCTTTATCTTACAAGAGCATGACTTAAGGTTCAAATCAGGGCAGACAGCACACAAAATAAAATTAAAAACAGCCCATAGTCTTGCCCAGAGCGGTATCATGTTTCTTAATGTGTTTACTTCCTAAATTTGCTTAGTTGACTCTGCATTTATGCTCCCTCCATTTCTGTGCACCCTCTCTCTCAGCTGTTGGCTCCCAGCCTTTTCTTATTCCCTTATACTAATTGCAATGCAGAGATGAGGCCTGGTGACTCATGGCATCCACATCCTGCTGCAGGAAATCTTGGTTCTGGTTGTTTCCATGTTTTGGTAAATGTCATTCAAGCTTTAAAAATAGTCAACCAACCAGAGGTTCTTTTCACTATATAACACCTTTTAACAAAGTCTGCCAACACTTTTTTGATTTTTTTGTTTGTTTGTTTTTTGCCACAACAAAGAGCTTCAGTTTGTTTATTTTTCATTAAATTTTTTAGTAGATGTTCCTACTTACTTACTGTTTCATATACAGTACGGTTTTTAAAGTGTGGTGCACAGACTCAGGTACATACTGCAAGAAGTCAGTGTGTCTCAATTATTAAACCTATGAATTATGTAATCACACTATAAAGAATATGAACACACCAGCCAGGTCTAAGATAAGATGTTTAAAGGGTAATGTTTAGGGCTGCAACAACGAATCGATAAAATCGATAAAAATCGACTTTTAAAAGCCTTGGC
>NW_015151429.1:190018-191333 GCF_000732505.1 Cyprinodon variegatus
ATTCATCGATTTTCAAAATAATCGTTAGTTGCAGCCCTAGTAATGTTCCAATGCTTTGACCACCTTATGAAGCCCTGTTCATAGAGTCATCTTCAAATGAAGAGTTTGGTGGAAAAAAGGAAACCTACTGAGACATACCTCTTCGCCACAACTATGCTTATTAGGAAATTTTAGCACCATTTTTTGTGACAATAGTGACAGTAAGTTAAAATTCTTTCCATCTTTAAAAAAAAAGTACTGCTGGATCTGCCAAGGATAAAATTATCAGTGAGCGATGAACTGGAAAGATAAAAAGTATGAACAGAGAATTTTTTTTACATATGCTTCTCCCTCTAGCATGCTAATTTATCTTGCAAAATTAGAAAGATTTGTATCTTTGGTTTGTTTTACAGCAGGATCTTCAAATAAAAAAAAACTTAAACAAATAAGTACCAATTAAAATGTGTGTGTGTTGAGCAGAAATAAAAAAGTCAGTAGACCCCCAACAATGGCTGTTGGAAGAAAACATCTGGAAGATCCTTTCCTTAGCAAAGATGAGAAGGTTCCTTAAGGATAGATTTTCACATGCTTTACATCCTGCAATGGAAAAGCACAGCTTAAAACATATTACTATCTTTAAATAATCCAAATAATCCAGAGTCCTTGGCAGGACTTCAAAAAGGACGCTCACAGATGTTAAAGTCGTTTTGTTGAGAAAAATAGGTAAACCTTTTATTCTTTATACAATCAAAGCTAGTACTCCTTAGATTGGATAGTATACAATCAATAAAGGAAGCTGACATTTCTGGTTTAAACTAGTGTTGCACTGATGCCATTTTTTTGGCCCCGATACGATACCCAATACCTGACTGTGCAGTATCGGCCGATACCATACTGATACCATCTGTTTGAAATTGATGTGTGTGTGTCATAGGTGGATTAATGACCGGGCCTACCGGGCCCAGGCCCAGGGGGCCAGAGGCCCCAAGGGGCCAGGCCAACTTGGCCCCGCGGCCACGATCCATAGAGGGTAAGAGGCCCCAAGGGGCCAGGTCAACTTGGCCCCGCGGCCACGACCCACAGAGGGCCAGAGGCCCCAAGGGGCAAGGTCAACTTGGCCCCGCGGCCGCGACCCACAGAGGGCCTGAGGTCCTAAGGGGTCAGGCCAACTTGGCCCCGCGGCCACGATCCATAGACGGTCAGAGGCCCCAAGGGGCCAGGCCAACTTGGCCCCGCGGCCACGATCCATAGAGGGTCAGAGGCCCCAGGGGGCCAGGTCAACTTGGCCCCGCGGCCACGATCCATAGACGGTCAGAGGCCCCAAGGGGCCAGGCCA
>NW_015151429.1:197455-200828 GCF_000732505.1 Cyprinodon variegatus
TGTGGTATACCTAATAGTGTGTGTGCAGTATGTGCACTCTTCTGTACAGGACAGTGTGCATGTCTGTTCACAGTATACAGTATTTCTTGCATAGTGCGTGCATGTGTGTGCGCCCGCACGCGCGGGGGGTTGAGGGGCCAAGACCATGTCAGGCCCAGGGGGCCAAAATTTCTTAATCCGCCCCTGGTGTGTGTATACTGTATATGAGGAACTGCGTACTACATGGATGTGAAATAATTGCCATCATGGCTTTGTCAAGCTGCTGCCTACCTTTGTGAAGCAGGAAAAAGACTAATACAAAGTGATTCAGTAGAACTTTCTATTGTCCACCTGGAATGGGTTACAATAGTTGAATAAACTTTTGGCTCTCAAAATGGTATCGGTGCCCTATTTCTTGGCACTTGCCGATATAAAACCACTATTTTAGTGCTGGATCGGGGCCCTGTCCGATACTGGTATTAGTATTGGTGCAACACTAGTTTCAACACGACAAAAAAAAATTGCATAACTTTGCAAAAGCACTGTTTAGTCACCGATAAGGCACACCAGACAGCTGCGGAAATACCACTGGCTTCTTGACCTGTTTAAGACCTGAAGAAAGTCCTGTTTTGATAACTGTAAGTGCTGGGGATAATTCTTCCACCTTTTTTCCTTACAAATCATAACCACAACTTCATCAGTTTGATACATTTTTGCAGCTTCCGTCTATTTCTATTAAAACCTTATCTAAAAGCTTAAAGTATATTCTCCAAGTCAGCCTCTTGTGGTTTATCAGCTACTTTTCCCCTGTGACTGTACAGATTTAATTAGGGACATCACTCAGAGGGGGGGAATAATGACTTCCACCTATTTTGACCCCTTTGTAAAACGTGTCCAAATATTTTACATAATCTCAGCAGATTTGATTAGGACCATGAACCGTCTGCTGACTCGCTGAGACTTGTTTGAGATAAGAGTTGAGTCATTGGAACCAAAGACGGCCTTTTTAATAAGTGCTGGGAGAAGGGAAGCGAAACGCACAGATGTTGGCTGTTGTGTCTCAGAGGGGAAACGGACAGACAGCAGCTTTACGGATGCAGACAGCAGCTGGTTTGAAGAGCAGTCCTGACCTTGGCCACTCCTTGTAGCTTGTTCACGCATTTTTATTATGCTGTAACAGAGAGGAGTGGGAACAAACTGGTAAACAAGTAACAAACTAGTAATGAAAATGTAAGAGTGGTTATATTTTGTATCATAATTCTTCCAATGGGTCTAAAAATGGTTATAATCCAAAGCAAAGCGATTAAAGCAGTTTTCTGCAGGTCAGTCCTTTCATCCTGTGTGTTCCACGGCTTTAAGTGTGTCATGGTTTTGCTCAGTAGCCTACCTGTGTGACAGAACTATTAATGAGCTCTGTGTGGATTTATGCACCTCATCTAAGATGGGCTGCCTTTGTACTGCGTGTCCTGTCAAGTGAAATTTGAGGCCCAGCCGTGATGAACGCCTGTTATGATAAAAAAAAGGCAAATTCATAAAGTATTAATTTATGTTGAAATGATGGGTCAAGACAGCCTCAGTGTCGTCTCCTGGAATGTGTGCTACTTGAGTGTCATGGTCAGAAGAATTGTTGGAAGATGGGTTTGAATTTGCGGTCGCAGACTGCCACCTTGTGGCTGTATCTAGTTATTACAGGTAGGACTGCAGATGTGCAATATGATGCTGATAGATTTATTATTTATTTCCTTTGTATTTTTCTCCACTTGTCCTTGTCCACTCACTGATTTTTTCCGTCTTCCTTTTTAGTATGTTCTTTTTTTTTCTGTTTCTTTGTCTCTGGCTCTTTTAAATATTGCTTATGTTCTACTTGTGTCTACCGCATACCTTTATGTTTTCCCTACCCACATGTAATTCCCCCCTTTTCTCCTCCATCCCACTCTTTTGTTTTCCAAACTCTTTTGGCCTTTTCCAGCCCCTTATTCCTGCTTTCATGGGTCCGGCCTTTCTCTGTATCTTCTCCTCTACCCTTTGTTCACTTTCTTTCTCTGCACCTTCCAATCTTTATTCCTTTCTCTCAAACCATGCGTCCTCCCATATACCTTCCTGAATTTCTTTTTCTCTATCCTACTTTGTCTCCTGTTTTTTCCTCTGCTGTAGCTGGTTAATCCAGTTGCAATTTTGAAAAAAATCAAGCTCTGTCAAGGAATATGCTTGGAAAAAAATAATCATACCTTAAAATGGAATATTTTATTTTAAAATTAGATACTTATAATTTTTTTTTGCAAAATATTTAAAAATATCTGTTAATAATAAACTGAAATGATGTTACTGTTTGAGTCAGACAAAGTAATGATTTCAAAAACATTATAATGGTTACAGATATTAGTTATAATTCTCTGTTTATAATAATTAAAGCATTACCATATAGATTCTAGCAAAAGAGAGTTTGTTTGAGTCTCAGGTATGTATTTTATTCATTTTAGCTTCACCCTCTGCAAGTTTACTATGATTTATACAACAAAATTTTCTGTCTTCCCGTGTCTGTAAAGGACATGGAAAGTTAAATCAAAGCTTACATTCAAAATATAAATACAGCTATCATTCATGTTTGTTAAAATATTTCTATTTTGTTCTTTATTTTTACTTCATCCTCAAAATCTCGCTCTTTTTATAAGAAGCATTAAGATAGGACCATCCTGACAAGATAAATTGGTAAAAATGTTCATTTTTATGTCATCCATGAAATAATAGTTTGACATAATATATTTTAATTAAACCAACATGAAAAAAATCTTTGATAAACTTCTCTTTCTTTGACCCCCACTGCAGATCACAGGCTTATAAATGAACTTCATCGTCCATGAGGAATCCTCAATGACCTCCTCTGTCAACCTGTCCATCACCACTGCAAACAGAGTTAGGCTCATTGCTGATCCCAGAAGCATTCCCACCGCTGCCATGAACCCATCTGTCATTCCCACCATACACCAGTGCCTCGCTGATCTTGTATATGTCCTGCACCTCGTCTCACATACTTTGCTGTTTACGTCATACCATTCCATATCATTTAAAGGCCTCAGTAATTTTATCTTCCTCTTGTCATCTGATACTGGATCTTCTACTGCCATGGCAGACTTTATACTCTGTTTTCTCTATGTAATATGTTGTTAGAAAAGCTCAACTATGTAACAGCTTAGGAGTTGATTATTATCCAGAATATGGTTTATTTTGCAACTGATGAATAAACTTTCTGTATATTTTTCAGTATATATAGAAATAGAAAGAAAAGGAAAACAGGTCATTAAAGTTTATGTATCAATATTTCCATCCATCCATTTTCCATCACGCTTATCCCTACTTGGTTCGCGAGGGGTGCTGGTGCCTGTCTCCAGCTGCC
>NW_015151429.1:201402-227647 GCF_000732505.1 Cyprinodon variegatus
TCCATCCATCCATCCATCCATCCATCCATCCATCCATCCATCCACTAATCCTTGGTTATCCTTGCCAGAGCAAAGGCTTATTTCTCTCAAGTATGAAACTTTTTCATGTTGTAACAAAAAAGAGAATAGAGGAAAATACTATCCAAAAAAAACAACAACACAAAAGCCAATCCCACCTTTCCAAAAATAGCATTTGAGCCTTGAGTTTTTATTGAATATACTGCAAAGTTAAGAGACAAAAGTAGGACTTTTTATAGGTCTGCTGAATCATTACGTCTGACATAAAAGTAATAAAACTATCAGAGCATTTGGAAAATAGAACTTCATAGTGTCAGTTAAAAATGGTTTCAAAGTAATGATCTGCGCCTTCGGGACTTAAAGTACTTTTCTTAATAAATTGGGACAATGAAAAATCCTCTTCTTTCTTAAGACCCTGCAGGAGAATTTCACCCCAATGTAGTTATGCAGCAGGAACATGATTCAAACATTAGCAATTGCACCAGTGGGGAGAAAAAAGTAATGTTTGAGTGATCAAACCAGTCTGTACATTAAATCTGATTAAGATGCTGGAATTTCCTTAGACTAAAATGGTAAAAATGTGGGATAAATTGTAAATGGCCTGTACTTCTGTAATTCCTTTTCAGACGACTCCAAATCACCTTTTACACTACATTTAGTTCAATTCAGTTTATTTATGTAGCACCAAATCACAACACGTCATCTTAGAGGTATAGCAGAGGATTTTCACGAATTTTTGAAAAGACCTGCCCTCCCCACTTTAAAAAACATCCACATCCACAACCCTGTACCCGTTCCTGAGAGGGAATACCTATTAAACATATACAAGAGCATGCACAAGCCCATTTCTCCTTGTGCACGCTCTGTTTAAAAGTTGCTGCTTGCAAGCTTACCTTCCAAAAGAAGATTTTACAACTTTTCTACTATGTCAGACTCGCCACCGGTAAGTGAAAATGGGGACAAACATGTAGGCAGGCTTTACAAAAACATATCGCCAGAATGATTGACAATAAGGAGGACCACTTATTTTGATGATCCACCAAGACAAAGAACATCCTCTAGCATTTTTTTTAAGACACTCTAAAGAGAAAATACAGTCAGATTGGTTAAACGTTTTTGTCAAGGAAAACCAGTTGATTGCATCCACTGCTGCACTATGATCTGTTTGAATTGCTTCTGTAAAGTGCCTCGGGATGAAATGTGTTTTGAACTGGCGCTATATAAATAAACTGAATTGAATTGAATCCAGTCATTGATTTGTAACACATTCATTCCCCCATTCACTCTCATAAACACACATCTTTCTACAAAACCGTTTACCAATGAATGGAAAAGGATCATTAAAACTAAATATAGTGTGAGATTTATTGATGAACTTTTGACATTTCACTGCAGGGTCTTAAAATGTTTCCACTGGTTGTTAGAGACAGATCAAATCTTAGTCTGAATTTTTTTTTTTTCTTCTGGGTACTCCTTCCACCCTCCAGAAGAATGAGCATTATGTTAATTGGTTGCTCTAAAATGCCCTTATATCAGCTCACATTATTCATTGTTTTTACCACTTTTTAAGTCATGTCAAAGAATTCACAGCCTTGTTAATCTTAGATGCAGTAAGTCGAAGTGAGAAATGAACTGAAATCCATCAACCTCCTTCTTTCTTCTTAGAGCCTTTTGAGTAAAACCATTTAGCAGGCAACCATTCAGTCTGTCGTAGCTCCATTGCATCCAGGAGACATTAGCGTACTGGATTTTTCTAACCCCAGCCACCCGGTGCGGCTCGTATTATCTCTGCTGAGTGGATGAACGGTCACGACACCGATAGCGTCAGAGCTGAATTAGATTTGGCAGGCTTTACTGCTTGTGTGAATTCCAATTGCAACTAGTTCAACATTTGAATACTCCTTAATGATATTCTTTGCACTCTGCTGAACTTGACAGATGGTGAATGGAGGGGGGGTTGTGACTGAGAAGGAACCAGAGAACACAAAAGGAAATAATCATACAGGATGAGGAGGATAAGAAGCAGATTGTAGCTTTTAAATACACAAACACACTCAGAAACTACATATATTACACAATAGAGCTCAAATATGTCGGAATTAACTGCTATGGGTTTCTTGCTTATGTGACATAGATTTTAGGAATGTTCTTTTGTTGTAGTTTTAAACAACTTGGGGATTTGTTTGCTTGTTATGAAAAGCTCCAATTGATGTGTATAAGGCTGTTGAAGTCCAATGCTCTAAAGCTCAAGCAGGTTTTGGTTCTCTTCAGGTCTCATAAAAACATATTTTTTATGTTTTTATGTTTTGGAGGCATTATTTTCTTATTTATTTGGTGTTTACTTGTATTTGTCTTTGATTTGCAAAGGAAATAAAGCAGAAACCTATTGTTTGAGCCAACGTACTTAATCTGAACAACTTCTAATTAAATTTTTACATCAATAGACACCTTCATGTAAATATATAATAGAATAAATCTTTCACTCTCCAACAGGCTGGAAAATTGTGTTTGGCTCAGCAGACCGACGGTGCTTAAATACAGACGCTGACAAATAATGAAAACAACTATTAAGAACATAAATACAGAAAAAAGGGGTCCAGTAAAATACATAGTGCTAGTGCAGTTCAGGTCTGATCAAATATTGTTTACTAATCAAAAGAAAAAAAATACTCTAAATTTGTTTTGTTTTTTTTTGAGAAAAGCAAAACTCAAGCTACAGTAATGGAAGATATTTTATTACGCAAATTAAGAAAACGGTTACAAACGCTGATTGCCAACAGCTTCACGGGTCCTCAATTTACTTGCCAATTGGGAATATATTATTACATATATTAACTTTAGTTTTGCTTATTTTGTGGTCAAATTGCTTATTTTGAGTCTTATACAAAGAAAAATTTGTGCTTGTGTCAATTTATAATTTTACCCTAATTAAACAGGAATCCATGATAGTTTCTTTATGGGCTACGTTTCGACAGGGAATATGGGGTTACATTTTTTATTTTATTATGTTGTGGGGATCAGGGGGTCTGGAAAGTTTTGAGTAATTATTAAATCAGAAGCTTTTTTTTTATAATAACCCACATCTATATATTTCACTTTTAAACCTGTTTACATTTTGTTCAGATTGCTTAGTTGGAAGGCAGGGTTGCATTTTAAATTATGTTTTGCTATGTGGAAAATGTCATCTTAGTAACATGAGGAAGTTAAATAAAACATGATCATTTAATATCCAGTAAAATAAAGAAATACAGCACCTTAAACTGCTTAAAAAGCAACTAAAAGAATTAAATATTTGTCATAAGTAGTTTATGGTAGCATAAAGAATATTGCTCAATTCTCGATCCCAAAATAAAATTAAAAAGCTGACGGATGTTTTGACAGATAAACTGAGATCTGACTTTGAATGAAGAATACTCTATTGCTGATGCTTTTAGGACAAAAATGTGGAGTTTATCTCTCAAACTCTATTTGTTTAAAGCTTTTATTAAGTCATGCTACAATGAAATACTCCTCAGACTAAAGAAAACAACATGCTGCATTGGGATATTTCTTTCTCTACATCCTCAGCATGTTATCGAGCTCTGCAGGAGCCACACAGTGAATCATTACTTTGATTAAGGTGTTGATCGAGGGAAACCATGCAGCACTTTCTGGGCCCTAGGGAGGAAATTTACTGCAGGCTCCACTGGAATATACTTTCCATGTCATATAATAATTTGACCACTAGAGTGCGCACTTTTACAAGCTTTGGTATTAGTTAAAAACAAAATAAAATATCTCCCAATAAAATGTTGTTGCTATAGCTCAAACTATACCTATTGGGTCACACAAGCCTTCCCTTTGTCCTTGTTAATCTGCAGATTTGTTGCATTAACTTCGGTTTAAAATAATGAATGTAACAGGGGCTCAGTCGAGTGCATTACACTGGAAAATTGGAGCCAAAAATATCACTGTTTCAGGACTTTAATGACACAGATGGGCTTGGGGCTGGGCTGATGAGTTGCTTAGCCTCTGTAAGGCTGATATAAGCAAACACTGACAGTTTGCTGTCGACTGCAGCAATTGATATGTTTGTAATTACTCAGAGCCAAAAGCAGCGGCTGTCAAAGGAGCTTATAAAGTCTGTGAGTCGCAGGCCGTCACAATGTGATGGCCTGAACAGCTTATACGTATCAAAAAGAAAATCTTCCCCATGGGCATCCTCTGCCTCCCTTTTCTCTTGCATATATTAGGCTTTTTTTAAAGCACTTTATTGCTTGCAATGCTGTTTGAGGATGCAAAGCAATTTAGCTTCAGTGCAGCCTGATGTTTTTGTGTATTTTGTGTAGTGCTTTGTATTAGAGTATGATAATGATGTGTTCTAGGAGTTCAGAGATGGGTTATTATTACCGAAACTTTATGAAAGCCTCCGGTAAGCTTATCTATATCAGTTATAACTCAATATAATTCACAGTTGCCCTGAAATAAATGGTATATAATGCCATTATGTGGAATTAAATGCAACTCTCTGAAGAGAACACTCTCCACACTTGGTAAACATATACACACACACATATATATATATATATATATACACATCTATATGCATTTGAGTTAAAATGCACTCAAATGATGTCCCCCAAGTACTTTAGAAGAGGTATAGGCATGTAGCATAACAGCGTGATCTCAGTGTGCATATTTACTTTTTTTATGCTTTATTATGCTTTATTCCATATCTGATACAAAGGCTATTTTTAGCTTTTTTTAAATCACATGGACCAGATACTGTCATTGAAACAAGGCAAATTTGTTTTTCCTCATAAATCAGAAAGTAAAGAACAGAACCTTTTCAGAAAAATCCTGCTAACAATACCCTCAAAGCCTATTATGTGGCAGTAAGCCTGCGACATCACGAATCCTAAAACACACTTAACAGTAGGAACAAGGAACTTTTCCAAACACTGAAAAATCCCTTCAAAATATAAAAGACAACAGAAATATTATATCTATCATGGGGAAAAGTCTTCCCTGTGGAGAGGTTTGCCTCCCTTTATCTCCTGCATAAATGAGGTTCATTTAAAAAGAAATGAAAGAAAGAAACAGCAGTTTAAGACTGGCTGTGCTGTTTGAGGATGCAACACAATTCAGATTCAGAGCAGCATGATGTTTGCGCAGCTCTTTGCATTTTTTGAAGGTTAATGATGTGCTGTAGGAGATTAGATGGTGGCTTATTATTTCAGAAATTATATTAAGGCCTCAGGAGAGCTTTTCTACATCAGTTCTAACTCACCATAATCCTTAGCTGTTGTAAAGTTATTTTAATTGGATTTAATGATGTTAGTATGTTGCAAAAAACACTTTTTCTATGAAGCATCCTGCATAGTGGGTAACATTAAGTAAATGTTTTGAAGATTAATTATCTCTCTCCAAAAATTGGAGGTAAGTTTTTTATTTATTGTTTTAAAGCTGATTAGATTGTGTGATAATTCTTGTCCCAATAACAGATTTCTTTAATATGCTCTTTAAAAAGAACAAGATAAGCTACCTTTGAATTAAGGATGGTATGTTCTCCTGTTATGAGTCAGTGAGTCAGGAGAACTGGGCCCACATCATCACATCACTTCTGCTGTACTTCACATTATAATTACTTTATAAGGGGATAAGGACTTTTTACCTCATATCTTCTTTTTCACAAGGTTTGTATTCCTTTTTTGATTTATTGCCAACCACCTCAACTTTAATCTCAAGTTACAACTAATTTAAAATCCACAGATCAAGATCTAAGTTGTATAACCATGCTGAGATTTTAAGGATTGTTTTTTTTACTTTTTTTTTTTTTACCAACCACAGTTTGGCAGGATGCTTTAATCCATAATGGGCAGCAGGTGTCCTCACTCAACCTAAGAAGCAAATCTGTTTCAGAATTGACTGATATTGAATGCAGCATGTTAAAAAGATCTAACTTATAATTAAGACTAATGTTTAAAGCACAAATTAGCAGTACCAAATGGACAACATTCACCAAAAAAATAAAAAGAAAAGATAGGACCTACGCATCAAGCTGTAAGGTATTTCTCTTTATGCTGCAGGATCTTAATTCTTCCTGAGTTTTAAAGCCAGAAAAGTTAGGAGGAGAATTTCTACCTCAGTGATTTTAAGAGTCATAGCAGTTTTAGAGGAGACCTATTATCGGTCAAAAAACCCTTTTACAGTTATGTCCAATATATATCTGATCTGGTACCAAGCCAAAACAATTGTTAGTATTCAGTCCACAGTACAATAATAGGATTTAGTGGAATAAATTACACAAAACCCAGCCTGCTTTTTGGAAATTAATCTCCTTGGCAAAACAGTCCACCACTGTAAGCAAAGATGAGATGTGTTTTTTGTGGGAATGTGCCAGAGGTCATTATTAAATCATTTTTATCCCAGAGACATTGTTTGCATATTGTTGTGATGATAGCAAGAATGGGATTTCAACAAACAATCATTAGCTGCAGGTTACAGGTCTGTATGGAGACATAGAACAAGGATGATTGTTTAATCACTGCTATGGAGATTGCTTAATATTACGATCCTGATCCATTTTCTATGACGGCAATGAATTTTGAACAATATAAACATAAATAAACCCATCCTGAAAACCTATGGGTCTTCATTGGGGTTTTAAACAAAAGTATTTTCTCTAGAGGTTGATTTTATTTGGGATCAGTAGTTTTTGCCCTTAATCACATTATGGTAAGAAACATAACCATGGAAATAAATGTGCATAACTCAACTTAGCTTTATTTATAAAGCTATTTAAAATCAACCACCAAAAAGAAAATAAAAAAACTAAAATAAATAAAATAATTTAGAACATATAAAAACCAACAACTAAAACAGCACAAAAACAGGCATAACATCCTTTGTTAAAAACTAAAGACTAAACATAGGTTTTAAGACAATTGGTAAAAGTGGAGAGTAAGGAGGATTGTCTAATGAGGAGGGGGAGCTCATTACTCAATCGTGGAGCAGCAGCTGAAAAAGCATTGTTTTATGATCAACCCTCTGAAGAACAAAATTCAATCACCTTGAGTAATTTTGTTTATTTTTGTCCTTGTTTGACAAAACTGATTGTGAATAGACTGGAGAACATGGTTGAATAGTCTGTTTCTGTGATATTTTGGTTCATATGTTTCTTGACAGATTAGAACCGCTTATCGTCATTTGCAAACCAAAATTTGAGCAAACAAAGATCACATTTGGGGTTTCTCAGGGCTCCATTCTTGAGTGCCTTTTATTTTGCATTAATAAATAAATCAACCAGCTAAGATTAGTGTTTTTGTGTTTTTCTAATGTTAATTTCCTCAAACTTGTTACAGGAGGGAAAGAAGGCATTGCTTTTGTTCCAAAGAATCCATGGTTAGCAGCAAGGTGTCCTCTTGGTCATCCAACAGTGGTTTCTTTGAGTAATCATTGGTCTGTTTAGTAATGTCAGAGACAAAATCATGTCAGTGAGGAGTGTTGCTTTATTAGGCTCTTCTGATTTATCTAATGCAATGAATATTTTGATTGTTTTACACTGTAAATGGTGCAAAGTTTTTGCATTTTGAAGTGGAGGAACATTGTGAAGAATTCCTCCATCTTTTAATGCATGTTCTTCCAGATTGGAGTGCATTTTCACTGTTGCCAATTCTGAGATTTTGACCCTCATCATTTTCGTAACTGGCCATCTGTTCTGCCAAAGTAAACTTTATAAACTGTCTTGCTTTTTCAGCTGCTTTTTTAATATAGTGTAACAAACATCACATTAGAAATATTGCAAGCTAATTAAGTTGGTGAAATTTAACCATTTGTCATTTGCTGGTGTGATTTCACAACTTTTCTTTTCACAACAAGTTACAAGTTCTATAACTAATTTCACTAATGCCATAAAAAATGTGCCAGAATAAAGGAAACACAGCAGATATAGTAAACAATGGTTTCACTTTCTACAGTAAATTATTCATGCAACTGCAGCTTATCTAAAATGCTTGTGCCAAAGTCCTGACTAAACAACTGGGAAAAAAAGGGTCATAGAGTACTGTCACGTCAATATTTTAATCACTTCACTGGCTTCCTTTAAAAATAAAGGTTCACTTCATGCTTATAAGCTTAAATAAAGTCCAGAGGGGATGATCAGATATAAACTGTCATCAAAGGTCATCGCCATTGATACCAGGAACTAGATAAATAAACATATTGCTTTATTTCTCTTACTCAAAATCCTAGCATCTGTTTCCACACATTATTTGTGGCAATAGATAATATTTCCCCTCTTCCATTGTGAGCAGGTGACCTCTCTGACATTGATACATAAATTAGATAAAAAAACAACAACACCCTACGAACTTATTTGATAAAAGCTAAGCCTGCCCCAGCCTAAGGGAAAATCCAAGAATGCTGCTGTTTCCTGCTTATTTACCCTTATGAAGATGAATCATCCAATCAGTCACACACATTATTGATGTAAAAAAAAGTTGTAAAAATGGCCCTTAACTAGGTTACTGAAAGCATAAAATGATTTAAAAAAAGACTTTTGGTTAGCTTGATCCCCAGACATTACAATGGTAAATGGCCTGTACTTATATAGCGCTTTCATGTCAGGGGACATGACCAAAGTGTTTTACACTACAATTATAAAAAGTTTTTTGTTTGTTTTACAGTTTACAAAAACACATTTGGAGAGGTTGTGTCATCTTTTCTAGTGTTGACTTTCATTCCCAAAGGTAGATAAATGTGTCATAAACTCCACCATGTCACTGTAAGCACAGTGTCCTTGTTATTAAGCAATTCACTCTGACATTAAAAAGAGCTGCTTAGAGAGCTGATTACTATAGTGTGGTGTTAAGATCCTCTAAAGAAGTTAAACCAAATAAAAAATATCATAATGGTGAAGATTATTATTCTATCTACCTTTTATTCTATTGTTCTATCATTATCATTATAATATCAATGTTTTTTTTTGTTTTTTTTTTAGTTGGAGAAACGTTTGTATACTTAAATCAGTTGTTATGGCAACAGATCCAATAACTGTGTCATTCTCATTACGCTGCTGGATAAGTAAAGGAAATGTGAAAAACCGTGAATTTTAACCCAAAATTCTTTTATCCAAGAAATATGACATACAAAAAGTGACGGTACAATTTCTTTCCTGTGTAAAACATGGTATACACTGTCTAAAACTGTATACCCCATGCTGCAATCCTCCTGCAGTCTGTATCCATTTACTGAAAAAACTTAAAACAGGAAATAAGCCTTTCAACATAAAAGTAAACTTCACAATAAAGTACACCTGTACTGATGTTAACCTTAGAACAAAAAAAATAAATAAATACAGAAAAAAGGCAGCGCACAAAAATTGTAAATATTCCTATATACTGTAACCTAAATATTTCTTGTTTATGACTAACACCAATGGTGGGATTTTGTAAGCAGTGGTGGTTCTACTGTAGATCCACATTTACCATGGGGCGTCAGGGATACTTTCATGCGGTAATAAAACAAAATAATAAACACACACAGAAATAAGACAAACAGGAAATGTGTGCGTTGTTTGTTCTATAAACTGAACCACAAAGCTAAGGTTGCAGACCCCTGATCTAACAGATGAAAACTGCAATACTTGTGTTTTAAATCACTGGACAGTTAAGTATGTTTATCTTATCTTAATATTGCTAGTATATTGTCAAACTTTAAATTGGTGTGAGGGACAAATTAGTCTCTTCTTTCAGCATGTATCACCATAGAAATTGGTTAATTATTACACTGCAAAAATGTATCCAAACTATTTTGTTAAATACCTGTTTTTGACTTAGACTAGACTTAGATAACATTTCTTGTCATTTTGTATGCATAGAGTGTATACAAAATGAAATTTAGTTTTTTATAGCTCTAGTGACGTTTCCAATTTCTTAAACCGCAGCAGTGATCAAATGTACTGTATACCTTGGGGGGAAAAAACATGGTGCAAAAACATAGCTTTGAATTTCATTGGATGGAATTAATATTTCTACTCTTAAAATAAGATACTGTAACTATGATGAACGTGAAAAGTTAATGAAGTTGAGTTGTCTTATTTTAAATGTAACCCACCCACTCTTATTTCAATCTGAAAAACTCACACAAAGAGAAAAGACAATTAGGAGAAATGTATCGATACAATTACTTTGTCTTTGGTGCTCAGACCTCGACAGGAAACATAGCGCTTCCAGCGACTTGGAAGATGGAAGTCCAGTTGGATAACACAGGTTGAGAGAACCTGTCCATGATGAGCAAGCATGGGGCGACAGTGGAGAGGAAAAAGTCCCCATTGGGAAGAGATCTCTGGCAGAACCAGGCTTAATATGGCGGTCTTCTGCTGGACAGGTTGAGATGAGACGCAGAATGCAGTAAGAGTCTGGGAGGAATGACAGTCTGATGAAGCTAAGGCTACGATGGTGGAGGAGGAGCTGGAGGTGGGTTGAAATGGGGTCATCCGAATGAAATCACAGCACATCCGCCGCTTGCCCATAGGAGCAGACAGGTGCGGATCGGATATGAACTTTGGATGCTGATTGGCTTTCGTGGAGGTGTGGTTCAAAGCTGATGGGCTGTGTCGCAGGTGGATGTAGGAGAGCAATGAGTTTCTTCAGTTGAACTTCCGCCTAGGCTCCATTAAGGGAACATACACTTCATTGAAGAAAAATTGCTTACTTATATTTCTTTTTTTTGTAGTCTGTTTTGAGTACATGGGCCATAACAGGGCCTAGGACCTCTCTACAAGAGCACTGGCCCCAGTTGACTCTTGTCTAGATTAGAACCGTCAATATTTGTAAGTCAGATGCAGAAAAGTTTTGCATCCTCTAATAGCAGAGTATTGGGTACAACAGGTAAATAATTCCATGAAATTATTTGGCAACTTGAGATGTTTTTTTAAAGATGTTTCAACGCATTTTTTAAAAATCATTTTATCTCAATGTGATGCTTTAAAACATCATTATTATTATTATTATTATTATTAAAAAAGTCAAAATGTTTTTATTTATCAGAAAACTGTAAACAAAAGTTGACATCTGCATTTTTAACGCAATGTTTTCAGCCTAAACCACCGATCCATCGGACCCATTGCACTGCAGTCCTGACATGTCTGTGGATGAGACGCTCCTCACCAAGGGTGGTTCTAGACAGGGGCTAACAGGGGTCAGTGCCCCTGTATATCATGTCCTGGCCCCTGTTATGGCCCCTGTACTGAAGACATAATGCTAAAAGAAATTCTAATGCTGATGCGCTGGAACAGACATGGTTACTGATACTTCCTTTGGGTCCATTTCATTTTTTCCTTTACAAATTCTGTCTTACTAATTATTTAAAAACAATAAGGTGATAGCTTCAGTGGTATTGAGATAGGATCCCAGTTTTCTGCTTAATGTTTTTTTTTTAAACAAACAAACAAAAAAAAAAGCTCTAATTTTTACAGCTGAATTTATCACTTTTTTTGAGTTCCAATTCAGATATTATAGAAAACTGTAATTTCAACATAAATTAAGTCAAAAATATGTAAAATCTAAATTGTGAATGTATATTGATCTAATAAGATATAAAATTTTAATGTAACCTAATCAAATAGAAATTTCACTTCATGCAGCTATCTTTATATATTTGAATCCCTTGCCCTGTTTCTTATTACAAGCTTTTCTGTGCCCCCTTGAAAACACGCAGGCCCCCTCTAGAACCGCCCCTGCTCCTCACATCCCCCTCGGTGCGTCTCCCCCCCTCTCCGGTCACATGGTACGGTCCTCGCTGTAGAAGCGCCTCCAGTTCTCCGTCTGACTGACTCAGAGGCTGATTTACAGAACATTTCTACCCAGAAAGTCTTTGCCGTGCGTCGAGCTCTCTCCCACTCGAGTCTTTTCGTTTATTGTCTCCAAAAGGCGCAAAGCTGGACCGGTATATAATGACCATGTACAAGGGGAAGCGTCGCAACCATCGCTGTAAGTTTGCACAGCATCCTGAGCCGACGGATGATAATGATTCTGAGGACATTGGATCTGCTTTGGAGACAACTTAGAAAGCTGCAGACATATTTAAGTTGTGATTAATTGCATTGAGGGTCGATTTACAAACTGCTTCAGGAAATAATATATAAGTTGTCACCCTGTCTATGATACATTTATCTGCACTGGATATATTTGAAGATTTTTTGCTGCAGCTTATATGGCAACTGCATCTTTTCTGATTATTTTATCTTCTTATCAATATTAGAAAGATATTTAAAAGTATTTTTTAAGGAGTTGCATTCACTGAGTGCAGTGCATGTTTTTTTTATAGTTGATTTGCAAATGTTTTTTGTTGTATTGCATGGCCTTTAATTTGGAATATTTTAAATGAATTGTCTGTTTCACCTCCAGATTTGGATGTTGCTTTCTCTCAGTATCTGCTTTACCTCTTTCTAGATCAGCACACTTTTCAATGCTGTGCACAGAGGAGTGTGAGAGAGAGAAAGTGAAAACATTAATGTGTTTCCAAGCAGAAGAGGCATGGAAACAGAAAACACTTGGTTTGGCTCAAATTGATGAAGAGTTTTTATTTATTTCTTTCCCCTGCTGCTTGAAAACTTGAATATTCTAATTGTATATTCAGTAATATTAAGCTGCTGTGGACTACCATTTGTTTTATGCTCTTTTTTTATCTTTGCAAAGGACATACAGCCCAGTAAAAACAGCTTCTACTGAGGTACCATTAGGTGAAGCTTGCTCAATGCTCAACACCTTCTCAAATTCATCCTCTAGGAACGAGAACCTGAAATATGAATCGGAATTACAGGCAGCGTGTTGAAGGGTGAGCAATGTCAAGCTGGGTGACATGATAAAAATGTGCCGCTGTGCTGCTTTAAGTGATGAATGAAAATGCGCTCTTAGAGAGAGAAGTGTGCTTTTTTGGAGGGTGGGCTTATTTAGCTGCATGTACTACTGATTTCATTACAGCATTCAGTGATTTGGAGCATGTATAATAATAATAAAACATTAAAAGACATATTTCAGCATTTTCCTATTTTCCTTTCCTCATACTTTGTGTTCGGACTTGTAGTTTCTATTAACTATATTCCTTTCCATTTCCAAAGTTGTTAATGATGTAAAAAAGAAAAAGGCATGAAAGCAGCAGAAAGTTGCCCAAGATTTATGATATTATGTAAAGAAGACTGTACTCTGGCATCAGTGCGTAACAGGGTGGCCACCCAGCAGGACTCTAGTAACAGCAAATTCTCTGGCTCGTATACAAGCTAATAAGTGGAAGATTTATGTGATGATTTGTATGAGGTAGAGTACTTTAGGAGAAATGTTGTATGAAAGCAGTAGGAGATCAAACATTACCCCACCCAGAGATTTAAAATTGCTCTTAGGAGAGCTCCGACTCGCTCTAAATCACCACAGTGGAAAATATGACGGCAACTATAATTTACAGCACAAAAATTCTGGCACTGAGATATCCATCCTTTTTTCTACCTTTTTTTTTTTTTTACCAACATTTTAATATTTGCAGGTTGTGCTTCTCACAACTAGCTGAAATTCTCACTTTTCTACACATACTCTGTCAGTGAGGGCGTAACTACCTATGATTTAGTTATGTTGTTAAAGCGGCAATTGCTTTTACCTACATTCAGTTTTATAATGTTGTTTGGCTATTTGCATCTAAAATATCCCGTTTATTTTAATCAGTATGAGGTTGAGTAGATATACAGCTGCATGATTTTTTAATTGCAGTAATTTTGGATGCAATATTGCACCTGCAGAAACTGCTTAGATTTAATATTTGAAGGCATACTTCAAGTGTTAGACATTCATTCATGCTTTGGCTGAAATACTTGACCAGGTATATTTTAACTGCACTTAACAACGATAACTGATATATAGCTTTAGTAGCAATGATGCTCATATAGAGCAGCTGGTTAAGAAGAAAATAAAATGTAATTTATAATTTGATCCAAATTTCAGCAGCTATATTGTGCTGACTTATTGGTGATAATACTGGTTTACAGTCTGTTGTTCCTTTTCCTGTTAAGTAAACAAGTTGCAATTGTGGCAAAACATTTTAAAGTAACATGAATGAGGAATGCTTGGATTGAACATTGTTGTAATGTAATTATTGTTGAGAACACAAAAAGTACTGCTTATTAATTGGGTTTTGTTTTTTTTACCTGAAATACTTTATGCTTATAAACAGCAGCAATGATTGCCTTGTTGGTATTTGAGAAATATTCCACCGGGGAAAATAAGGGAGCTCATTCAAACTTTTTTTTTTTTTTTTGCCTGCCTGAAAAACTGTTTGGAATTGTCATATTTTGTCATATTTTATTTTATTTTATTTTATTTTTTTTTACAAAAAAGGCCAAAAACCATTTGATCATGATAAGACAAGGTAATATACCTTGCCCTTGTGCACATGCACAGTATCATACCCCCATTGTTTTTTACTATAGTAGACTTTATCTACTAACAAATTAAACAAAAACCTGTGGTGCATTAGATCATTGTACGAGTGCAAAACCCAAGTCTGCATAACTTAAGACCTTGTATCGGTGGCTGACCCTCTACTACAGATTTTGTCAGACGGAGATGCATTTATTGTTCCAACAATTATGGCAAATTCTCCACGTCAGGAGGCATCGTACTGCACAGGCAGGGTGCCACCGTGTTCATCAATACCTACCAGAAGTGCAGACTGGAAGCTGCTTCATTTGGCTGAAGTTTTCAGATGTTTTTTGCAAAGATATTTTATTAAAAAACCTGAGGCAATTCAAAGTTTTAAGTAATTACATTTTATGTTTTTTAAATAAATGACTTCTATTTGTAGAGACTGACAAACACTTTTCTTTGTTTTACTGTTTATGAGTAATTTTGGCAATAAAGTTCAGTCAAAAAAAAAATAAAAAAATCAGAATTTGTGAAGGAAACCCAAACCTGAGGTCATGGACTTAATACCTAAACCTAATTTGATACCCCCTTCCATGAGAGCTAACCCTCAACTTAACATTGGTGGAAGAGACACCTAAATGTAAGGTAAATTGATTTATATGGCTTCATTAAACTCCCATTCCAATTTTTTGACCGTCTTCCAGTTTGCATTTATTGTAAACCGACATTAGCCTTCCCTCTGCAGTACGGTACTCCTGGGTCTTGAAGCAACAAGAAACATCAGACCATTAAACTACTACCAGTATATTCTTCTTCACAAACATGCTTCCAAGGTTTTAAATATCGTAGAAAAAGTTAAATGTATATGTTTCATAAAAATTGTCTTGGCAAATGTACAATGGCCTTTTGTGGTGTGTTTTTTACCACTACAATTTTGAACAATTTCATGGATGTCTGTTTCCTTTTTATTTTTTTAAGTAATCTACGTCGTAAACACTGACCTTGAATAAGGCAAAGAACGCTTGCAGTGTTTTAGATGTAGTCCTGGGATATTTTATGACTTCTTGGATGAGTCTTTGATTTACTTTTGGCAGCTCAGCCTCTCCTGGGAAGATTCCACATTTTATTTTTTACGTTTTCCCCATTTGTGGATAATAGCTCTCATTGTAGTTTGATAGGAGTCCCAAAGCCTTAAAAATGGCTTTATATAACCCTTTACACCTAAATGGATTTCAATAACTTATTTTATCAGCTGTTGGTAAATTTTACTTCAGGTCAGGATTTGTTAATTTTTTATTAGATTAGATCAGCTTCATAATATCAGACAGTTTGTATTTATGAGATTGCATAATCCTTTTTATCCAGGAGTAAAAAGCCATAGGGGTGGCTATCGTTGAAATGATTACGAAGACCCTTAAAGGGGTCATAGAATGATTCTATAGGGTATTTGGTACTGGTCCTTAAGGTCTCTGAATAGGGTGTGTAACATTGGTTGTGCTGAAAATGGCATATTTGCTCTTCTATGAGCACTAATGCAAGCCTGGTTATAAGCCCTAGAATGAAACAACAGGTTTTCTTCCTTTAATGGTATGATCATGAATATTTAGATGAGCTGTGCACTGATTGGTTGGTTTACAACGAGCAAAGCTGCTGAGCAAAGACACATCATAGCAACAAGCACTCACTCACGGAAACATCGAAATTGTCGATATGGTAGGGTGACCAGACGTCCTCGTTTTCCCGGACAAGTTCTACTTTTTATACATAAAAAAATGTCCGGCAAGAATTTGGGTCGACTACAGTGAAGCTTGTAGTCGAAACACACCGGTCATTTGAACTGAGCAGTCAGCTCCAGGGCTGGTCCAGGACAGGGGCAGGCACCAAGTGAACCAGTTGACTGATCTGTTTGCAATTTCGGGGCGTGACAGAAATACAGGCCAGAACCAAATAAGGCAACATCCCAGAGTTGACATCAATTCAGGGCTTCGTTTGGATTCCCCTGTTTTATGGTAGAAGTTTAGAATTGTGAGATTTGCAGAGAAAGGAGGTGTCAATGGGGTTTGAACTTCTCTGTTCGTCCATTTCACCCACCAAACTATCGGCATTCATCTATGACAATGTAAACCGGGTTTTGCATTCTATGACCCCTTTAAAAACAGGGGCTACATTTCAATTATTTAGAGCAAAATTTAATCATGTGATAAATTGGTCTAGACCTAAATATACTGTAGTTGAAAAAAACTGTGGCAAGACTTGTAAATGGATGTTTATAAACTTTCCACCAAACGTTTTGCTGAATCTGAGCTAATTCCCAAGAATATAAGAAACAAATATTCTTATTTACTTTTTAAAAATGTGGAAGAGACATACATCGAAAGACTTTTAGTTGTATGGACTGTTCGTTCTACAAATTGTTGACCCGTGGAAGCTAAATTGTTATTATAATTAGCAAATACAAACATGTGAAAAACTGGGAACAATATATAACTGTCTTCCACTTCATCACAGTTAAAGGTATAGAGGACAATCTTTTATTTCCAGGTGGATCATCAAAATAAGTGGTCCTTCTTATTGTCAATCATTCTGGTGACATGTTTACATAAGGCCATCCTACGCGCTTGCCTCGTTAGCTATCATTTTCAGCTGCTCAAGTGCAAAAGAAAGGCTTTCTGAAGAGACAGAATGCTTTGTATGGAGAACTCTCCTCACAAAGCATTATGGGGTTTGGTATCACAGCGGCCCGCTGTCACCATAGGCTGTCCGGTATTTGGCGACTAATAACAAAGATAGTTCAGGCACCATATGGTGGAGGCGGAGTTACGTGACCAACGGAGCTAAAAGCAGTGATCATCTGTCGGAACGGTCAGTTATCTATACGGTCAGTTTGCTACTAAGTCCAATGTATAGTCCCAGCTGTATGTGGTCACGGTAAGCTTGTATGAGCTATGAGAACAGCACATTTTAAACACAGACATGGGCTTGCATGCTCTTACACGTGCATTTTGTTTTAAAGAGGGTGGGTCTTAAAAATCTTCCACAATACCTTTAAAAAATACAATAAATTAATGCATTTAACTTGATGAGATTAGGAACGTTTCAAGAGTTTGAATATTTTTAAAAGATCTGTTGCATCAGAGAGATGTAAAAGGTCTATCCACAAGCACAGCTAAAGTGCGATTTATTTGGGACCCACTTTGCAAAACCCATTTTCAGCAAAATATGAAGTAAGTAACTTTAAACCAAACACATCTCCTCAGCAGAACAGACCCAATTTTTTTTTTTACAATTGTTTGTTCTGGCTAGCTGGTCAAAAATGTGTGCAAGCTGTTAGATTTTCAGACAGATTTTTCTCTTGGACAGTTTTCTTTTTGTTTTGTTTTCTAAGTTTGTATGTGAGACTGTGCATTCTAGCTTTACAGACTACACTCCTTTTCAGCTTTGCTCTATCTTACCCAGAACTTCAGCATGCTAGGCAGTGGGAAGGCATGCTAATCAGGCACTACACAATCCATGCTGTAGCACTCTCTTTTATAATCTACCAGCAGTTTCAGAATTTAATCCATTCCAAACATTTTTGTTACTACGTAAGGTTCAAGTTAGAGGCATTTAAAAAAAATAGTAAAAAGCAAACAATAATCAGATTTTTGTTTTATCAGTGAAGATCTTCACAGATTTGATGGAAATACATTTTTTTTCTATTTGTCAGAGAGGATTTAATGTGCCTTCCTTGTTGATGATGAAATAGTATGACAGAGCTGCCACAAGATGTTGCTCCTAAAGAGCCCTAACGTTTTCTACCAACAGAAACATCAAGGCTCTTTGGACCACTGTCAAGGCATCACAGAATGACATAAAGACAAGAAGTAGATGAGATAAAGAAATGAATGGGTAAATGTAATGGTTTTCTATCATATATATGGCGCAAATGAAATAAACTAAATGATTCCCTTATATCTCTAAGCCAGTGGCTTAGGTTTCATAATAGTTTTCATTGTGAAGAAGCCAGTCCTTCAGTACATGGCCATGGTTAATTGTCAGGCTTGAATGCTGTCAAAAGATGTGACTGAAGCTTTCTGTATATGAAGAGCTGCTGAATGTTGGATTTCATGTCAGTCTAGTGTCAGTAGATCTGCACTGAAATAATTGGAGAAATTCCTGAAAAGCTGTGGTGACAAATATTCTCCAGTTAAATCTTTTTTTATGTGTATTTACACTTCTATTCAAATCGAAAATAGATGCATAAAAACTCTTGAACAGAAAATGTATAAAAACTCTTGAACATGGGGTCTAAACACGTATGAAATGTTAGAAACACTTAGTGCTTCATAGCTGCCTTGCAGAAGACAATCCCGGTGTTTACAGGCCATAGAGAGGGATGGGATCTCAGACTGCTGCTGTAGCTTTTACACTAGATTATGTCCCACAAATTTGTAGGAAAGCTTTGAAAAAAGAAAATACTGAAAGTCTTTGATGTATTGCCAAAAATAAAGCAAATGTTGGGATTTTTATTTTTAAATGCCATTCAACAAGGTTCAATTTGTTTTAATTATTTTAGGGTTTTCTAACCCCAAATGATTAAATGGAAACCGGACCATTTTAGAAAATGTAGAAAAACAGAAACTACAAAATTGAATGTTAAAAGAGGATTTTCTCAGAAATTAAGTGTCCAGATTAATCTAAAATGACTTCATTGATGGCTGGCATTCCCCACCAAAAAAAAACCTACCGTCGAAAGTTGATTGGCTACTTTTTTGTCAATCAAAAATTTTACATATGTGCCCCAGTATGTTATTTACGTAGGCTTCAAGCGTAACTCATACGCTATTTGGCTAGCGGTCCGCCATTATGCCGAAGCACAAAGAAGTACTCCTACGCTTGGATGGATGGATGGATGGATGGATGGATGGATGGATGGATGGATGGATGGATGGATGGATGGATGGATGGATGGATGGATGGATGGCTTTTTTTATAGCTATTTGATCACTCTTTTATGTAAACTCATGCATCAATGGCTTAAAGGAATCCTGACAAACCTAACTGGAAAAGAAAACCTTTTTTCTATGTAGTTGAAAAGAGGAGAGAAAGTGGGAGAAAATGGAGCCGGCTAAGTGTGTTTTTAAGACATTCTTTTCAGAGGTGGTGTGCCATGAAGCAGCAAAAGGATCTGAAAATGGATGATTTGGTTGCAAAACTTCTGCTGAACAGGAAAATTGCGTTTAATTACTGTAGTAAGTACTGTTTAAGTTGTAGCAGCAGCAACGAGAACACACCAACAAATTGTAAATATAACTTGAAGTAATAATGCCGGCAGAAATCTCCATCTTCTTCTTATGGAGATTTCCTGCTGACTAGATGCATCCTGGCACTTTGCTGCCTTTCTAGGTGAAATACAAAATTACCTGAGGAGGCTTTTCCAGCGTAGAGAACTTCTGTGAAGCAGGGGGCACGCACACATGCGCGCAATTCAAAAATACCCAAACAGCCATCAGACATATTTTCCATGACAGGATCCTATTTCCTGCCTTTATCTCATGTTTTGTCTGTCCAATAAAAGATAAGATAACCAGATGGATTAAACTATATAAAAGGCAGTTTTGCAATAAAGAAAATGATAAAACACAACCTGGTTCTATGTAAAAAGAGGTGTAAACAACTGTTTTTTTTTAAACTTTTGTGAATTTTATAAGCCAATTTCATAAGCAAAAATGGATAAAACTTAAACAAATTAAGACTTTAATTATAAAGAACCAGTTTTACAATCAAGTAGGCTAAAAGAGTTATAAAAAAGTTTACAAAAAGGGTTTAAAAGCACTTTCAAATTCTTTGAATCTTCTGTGAGCCATGAAGACAGAGCCAGGAACATTTTTGACCAAGATTACCACCAAACAGTCATCACAAAATAGCCCAGAATGATTTTGACATCAACATTCACAACACTTCCTGGACCAAAGATTACGACAGAGTATAACTCCACACAATGTTCGACATTCCTCATTTTAGCGAAAAAAGTGCTTCTTGTAAGAGTTGTCATGAAATACAACTATATTCTTGTTGCGACTTTATTCTTGTAATTTTATTACTTTTTCTGGTAATATGACTTTATTCTTATAATGTTGCGACTTTATTCTTGTAATTTTATTACTTTATTCTTGTAATGTTACGACTTTATTCACATAATATTACGACTTTATTCTCGTAATTTTATGACTTTTTTCTTATAATGTTGCGACTTTATTCTTGTAATTTTATTACTTTATTCTTGTAATGTTACGACTTTATTTTCGTAATTTTATGACTTTTTTCTTATAATGTTGCGACTTTATTCTTGTAATTTTATTACTTTATCCTTGTAATATTACGACTTTATTCTTATAATACTACAACTTCATTCTCGTAATGTTAAGACTTTATTCTCTTAATGTTACGACTTTACTCACATTATATTACGACTTTATTCTCGTAATTTTATGACTTTATTCTCGAAATATCAAGACTCTATTCACATAATGTTGCAATTTTATTCTTGTAATTTTATTACTTTATTCTCGTTATTTTGTGAATTTATTCTAATAATGTTACGACTTTATTCTTGTAATTTTATGACTTTACTCTGAAATTATGTTAAAGCTTTATTCTCATAATTGTCTGACTTTATTCTCATAATATTACAACTTTATTCTTGAAATAAATAAAGAAATCTCTAGCCTAGCCCTAATACGCCATTATAAATTATATATATATTGTTTTCTATGTATAAAAGGTTTAATACTATTTCAGTGACACTTAACAGGATTGTCATTTTCTTATTACTTTAATTTTGAGAAACCCATACTTTCTTGTGTTCTGTGATAATTTAAACGATTTCTTTTTTACTTATATATAAAGCCCACTCGGTCCATATTAAAATAAATTGGGTCTCTGGAGTTTAAAGATTTTTAAAGTCAATTTACATAAAATGGAGACAATGCTGAGTTTGTGTGTTGTATGCAGTGAATAGACTGGAAAATAAATGTACTTGCAGCGTTTTTACTCAGAAACTTAAGTGTCAATCACATAAATTAATTTGTTAGTTAAGCATTAATGGATTTTCTTTCAGATTGAAGCTGAGGTAGTGTCTCGCCAATGTTATCTTTTCTTTTGAGTAATTGTTTAATTTCTCTGTCTATAAAATTTAATGAAATAAATTATGAAACTCATTAAAACGTAGACCCTGAGATGACATCCTGACATTTTCTGAAATACAGAGGGCATAAATTAGTGTTATATGACACTAATTATGATGAAACTGTTTGGTTTCATGAAAATTATGACAATTTCATTTAAATTGGACATATTTTAAAACTAGCACAATACTTTTTATTCAGATTTCTGAGGTTGTTCAGGTAATTGCATAATAAAAAGGCTGTATTTTTGTAAACATTTGTGTTGATGCTGTGAAAAGATTGCTTTTAAAAAGATTTTGCAGGAAGAACCATAAATTAAACGTCTGTTTTTAAAAACAACTAATAACAAACATATTAGAAATAACCAATGTGACTTATTTATTAAGATAACCTATTGTAATGTTCCTCTCAATATCATTCTGTGGGGCCTCCCAAAAGATTTTATTTTGTTTCAAACTATTTTAAGTATTTAGTATAAAAGGTGGAATGCATATTTAATTGAATACACACGTGAAATTCTATTTCTGGACTTATTCCTGCGTATATAAATGCATATGTACAGAAGATAAAAACTTTGATAATTGAATATTGGCCCAAACAATCATGGGAACGACACTGACAGCTCTACCACATAGTCCTTTTCACCTTCCGAAAGGAGGGTTCGCCTCAAATTATTGTTACTAAAAAAGCTGACTCTACACATTTTGATGGAAAGTTGGGTGGAAGGAAGAACTGTATTTGAAAATAGTGGACACTCAAAGGTTTCTTAACACCTCAGAAGTGCTATAGGCTACACATAGGCTAACAATGGTAAATGTATGCCTTAAAAATTTACTTTTTATCCGTGTTGCATAACATTAAAGCTTTTTGACAATTAATAATTTTGGATTTCATTATCTTTAAAGCATTTTCTTTTAAATAAACAATAATTTGAAATTGATCTATATCTTGAGGGTATTTTTTCTAAATTAAATACTGAAATGTTAAATTTTTTTATGTGATTTATTTTGATGTACATGCACATTAGTTTTCTGTTACATTTAATGGATATAAGAGGACAAGAATGTCACACTACATTCTAATATGTTGGGAAAGAATGCACTGTGTCCACAATTCTGAAGTATAATTGAAAAACTCAACTTGCACTTGTTGTTCTCCTCAAACGCGGGGTTTGATGTTTGATCTTCAAAGGCGTGACATAAGACACCTTTGATATGCAGATGCTTCCTCTGCTCTGCCGCTGCTTTTTCCTTGTAATTAGATCACCAGTACCACTAAGCTCTGTTATTGCTGGAAGATATTGGTAAACAAGACGATTTTCTACCAATGCTTCTCTGCCAGAATATGATTCAGGAAAATGGTATAGTATCTTTACTGTCCCTTCTAAAGAAAACTATATCTTATATTAGCTAATAACAGAGAAAATCCTGACTAATGCTTTGTGTGAGAGAAAAGTAAAGGAAGTGTGAGGTCTGAGTCAGAGTGAAAACCTTTCTCCTCATTGCCATGATATCGATATCACTTTTTATCATCCCTCTGAGATTCAATGAAAATCTGCTCCTACATCATGGCCTTTATCTGCCCCTGGAAATCCTTCAGTGGAGCAAAGATGAAAGGTTTTATGAGATCCAGACCAGCCACTGGCTCGTCTGCTGGTCCTCCTGGCATGGTGCTGGTTATTAGATGCACCAATTTCTTTATCTCAGGCCCCCTGCCTTCCTTACAAACCTGTGTCAAAGATATCTGAATGTGGTTCAAAGATATATTCCCCATATCCCCGACCATCCCCTCTGCACGTCCATCACTGTCTCTGGTAAGCTACTTTGTGCCTTTGCTGGTAAAAAAAAAAAAATCACTTTATACAATTAATTTTGTCATTTAGAAACGATCTTTGTTGCTGTTTCCATTAGTAGATGATTGGCAGCCCTCTCTATGTCCTTCTCTCACGTCTGCATTTAATGTTTAGCTCATCAAAATGACTCCGGGCGGTTGCTTGAAATGGGAACATTATAAAAGAATTGGAGATACATAAAATGAGGGAACATGGTGATACGGAGTCACCTTGCAGGGTACATTAGGAAGAATTTTATTCCTCTGTTTTTTGAAGAGAAAAGAAGCATTACTCATTTCTTTAAGGCTCTAGCTGAATGTCTCATAGGTAGCTTATTGCAGTCGATCAGTTGTGCTGCATGTCTACGATTTGACGTGCTGCACATTTAGTACAAAAGGCCTTTAATCAGGAGGAGACAGACTTTCTGTACTCCTTTAACAGCAGGATTCCATATTAGAGGAAGTTGTTTTAGCATATTTTGAATTTCAGAACATAGAATGGAAATATGTTGCTGTGCAATCTAGATATTTAAAAGTAAAGAAATAAAAATTTAGTTTATTGCTAATGATGTTACTCAATTAATGATGAGATTCTGCACCAAACAAGGATTGAATAGGAAGTACTTTGCTGCCATTTAGTAGTTAGAGTTATGTTTAGTTAAGCTTAGTTTTTATAATTCCCATACTAAATACATACACTTATCAAAATAAAATAATTTTTGCTTTAAGATTTTCACTTTATAGCCCCATTTACATTACCCTCTGAAAACTGGACCGATGTTGGCACAGTTTCAAAAGGGTAGTGTAAATGAGGCTTAAGTTTTACCTTAATGAGGCCATCTATTCTTTAAAGTCCAGTAGTCTCACCTGCAGTAAGACATTATAGCCCAATTTACACTACCCATAGGAAACCGTGTCCAGATTAGCCTGAGCATGCTAACTGAGATAACTATTTAGTGGAAATGGCAAACAATATTGAAACGGACCGTGCCAGACACAACCGAACTGTGCTAAACTGGTACTAGTTCAGCAGTAGGGCTAGGCACGGTTTAGTCCTGGTTCGGTTCTCAGAAAACAAAGCGCATGAGCAGACATTCATAAAAATACTAGCTTCCCTACCATGTCACACAATTTCCAGTGATGATTTAGCTTAGCAGCGTGATGAACCTCAATGTCTGTTGGTGTTTCCTGCATTTGTAAACCCCTGATTAGATTATCGTTTGTCGTTTTCACTTCCCAAAAGCCGACTCTGTCATGTAAATTCACCAAAAGCTGCCTTCTTTGTCTGACTCTCCACAAACAATGAAATATCACAATTATAACCAAACCTCCTGAATGTTACGGGCACCGCCATGTTGAGTTTCTTGATTCTCTCTAGAGAGCAGTAGTACCATTGATCATAACTAGTAAGCGAGGAACCGTGCTAGTGTGACGTGTAAAAGGTCGTAAGGATCCAGGCTCAGCATGGTTAACTGATCCAAGCTCAGTCCAAACTCAGCACAGATCAGTTTTAGAGGGTAATGTAAATGGGGATTATGATGCTTCCACCCTCATGCCTTTGGTAATCTCAGGCCTGCAAGGATTCTTTCTTTATCCAAATGTACCAATGTTCAGTGAGATCAAATACTCCTTTTTTAGTTTAACCAGACCTAAGGTTTTAGTGAAGGCTTATTTCAGTTCATGGAAGTACAAGGACTTGTTTTTATTGTAGATAATTATACTCTCCTGCCAGCTCAACAGGCATTTTCACAAGCTCCTTTTCTTTTCCTATGATGTTTGAAAAGATCAATTTTGAAAACGTCCATAAATATTAAAAAGGTTGACTGTAAGGATGTCAGTGTTTAAATACACACATTTATTATTTTGCAGCTATATCTATATTGCATTTAATTGAATAATAAGCCACCGAAGTATCAATAGCAAGCCTACCTTCACCTAATAAAATGTACCCACTTTTTCATCTGTCTCTATAAAGCTACAACAGATTCCTAGTCTTGCTTTTCCGCCTGTAGATGCAAATATTTTCTCCTGGGACCTCAGTTTTCTCTTACAATTTCAAAGTTAATTTGATTTTTTTTATTATTTGAAAGGGACAGTGTGTATTAATGAACAGCAGGAGCTGTAAATACACTTGGATTTAGCCCCATAGGGGCTAGTCCCATAGGATATGGGCAGCAGATATAAGGAGAAACATACGTGTAACAAGTAATACAGAAAACAGATGAAAAATACATATAACAAGGACAAATTACAAACAAAAACAAAAAAAACAATAGATAGTTTTAAAAGAAATACAATGCAATACCCACAGATGGTAAGAGAGGTAAATAGTATTTTAGGTTCTGTGAATATTTTGAATGTTTAAAAAAAACTAGTTGTAAGAGGTCAGTCTCAAAATAATGAACATTTTAAATTTGGAGTCAATGGTACAAAAACATTAGAGGACACAGAGTGATTTATTTTGTTTAAAGGGGATCTGAATGAACTGAACAGAATTCACCCAAAAACATTCAACTGTGCTAAATACTGTGAAATATGTACCAGTACAACTAAGCAAAAGAAAAAAAAAATGTGCTGAAGCTAAGGAGGGTTTTCATCTGATATCTTCTCTCAGTAATATCATATTATGTGGTATCTGTGGCTGTAGTTTTTCATGTTCTATTATGTCTTATTGGGTTATTAATCTGAACACTAACTAATATAGTACCTGAAATGTTTTGCATAATAATTAAACTACATTTTTTTGCCTGGGATATCAACAAAAGCAAAATAAGATGTACTGGAAAATGTTTTCCACTGTTTATGAAGATTACATATAAAAAAAAAAAAAAAAAAAAA
>NW_015151429.1:227967-285949 GCF_000732505.1 Cyprinodon variegatus
ACCTGTTTATTTTAATTCTGCAGATGAGGAACCACATACAGACTAGTAGCTTTTTTTCCAATTATAGCCTTCGTGCTTTATCACTGCAGGTGTCCAAACAGGTCATTTGCAGCAATGGAAACCAACAAAGTCAAATATTAATCAGTTGCCAGGGTTTTTTGAGATACATGATTTATTTTATAGTAATTTTCTTTGTTTCCCTCATGGTAGCTTGTGAACAAATGACTGCTGTTTTAGCTTGTGGTGGGTGTAATTCCTAACAGGTTATTTCTTGTTTCTTTTTGTTAAGTTATTATGTAATGTTGCTTTTTTCATCTTCATTCCAATGATTGTTGGGGGGATAGGGAGACATAAAAAAATAAAAATATTACATTCAGATGAGAGCTGCCATTCATCACAGCAGTAACAGTTGCTTAGAGCAGAGCAACAGAGCTGCATCTGGTTGCTGTTATGGATGAGAATGTTGATAAGCCTGCATTTGGAATATTCAGCTTGTGATGGGCACTTGAAGCAGAAACTCACAAATAAAATTCACCCTATTACTCTTAATCCTCATGTTTTCAACACTGTTAATCTAAGAAAACACAGATCTTGTATTTATTGGTTATTACTATTTATAATTGCATAGCTAATATATAACTGACAATTTACTATTACTGCTAAATGCAGTAAATGCAACCAACATGGACCATAGAAATGTATATATTCTTGGATAGACTTAGCAGTTATGAATTTAAGGTATAATATAATAATATGAAACTTTAAAAAATGTATTCAACGAGAGGAATATTTTTTCAGTTTTTAAAGAGTCTGATTCCTGGGTGACTTACTAGTTCAAACTAACTTAGAAAGAACCAAACATAAAGTACGCTACAAGATCTCTAAAATAAACCCATCATGTCCCCATTTAAAGAAATGAAAGAATTGCTGAGAAACAACGGCATAAAATTAATCTGGAAAAAAATATCAAAGCCATTTCCAAAATTATGACACTTTAACTAACAACACTGAAAAGCAAACTGCATTTCTCACTAAGCCAAACTCAGTTCAGTGTTTGGTTTCAAATGATAAGAAAAAATTGACCATGGGAGACCTCTAAGGCCAGAAACTGATACCTAGAAGAACACAGAGGTCTATTTCAAATTTGGGAAATTTGACAAAGCTGCTATTTTACACATCATCTTCAGATGAGAGAATGTCTGCTTGATGTGTTCCTCTGCATTAAGATGGATCAGCTAAGGTGGGTTAGGTATTTGTTGGGGGTCTAGGCACATCCCACTGGGAGGAGGCCATGGGGCATCACAGGACACAATGGATAGACCTGTTCTGGGAGCTTCTCAAGCTCAATTTGGATGTGGAGAGATAATGTTACCATAAATCTCCCCCCAAAAAGAGTGTTTATCAGTGACATTAAGCTCTAAAAACACCAGTAAAAGACCTTAACCCTCTTTCACAAAAAGGCCAGGATAACTTTTATTTCTGCATTCTTGGTTACCTTTATTCAATTTTAAATCATGCATTATCAACCACATGATATGAATCAACAAAAACAACATAAAAAATATAAATTTCTTGATATGGTGGTAGTGGTGGCCTAGTGGTTAGGGCATAGGGCTTTGAATCCTGATTGGGAGTTCGATCCCCAACTCCCCCAGACTGCCACTCTGGCTCCCTGAGCAAGACCCTCAACCCCACACTGCTCCCCGGGCGCCGCACAATGGCAGCCCACTGCTCCCCAAGGGGATGGGTTAAATGCAGAGATAAATTTCTCCAATGTGAGATCAATAATGTTCAATTAATTATTCATTTATTTATATTGCAACTCATTGTGTACCTAAACCAAAACTATTGGGATAAATATTTTTATACTCTCTATCTGATTTATTGGTTTATCTATTTGATTCTGGAAACAACCTGAAGAAACTGATACTACAAGTACCTAGACAATAAAATAAGAAATAAAAGAAATAAAAAATGATGTAACAGTAATACAATGTTTTAAAATAATTTTTTATTAGTCAACTTTATTGAATCCAGTTTTATTAAATCATATACAATCTTACACTGCACTATGTTCCTTAGCTGACTGAGACAACCTTTATCCAGCTCCTCCTGCATTCTGACCTTCTGTTGACTCCTGCTACCCATCGCCTGTTAGCTCTTCTCTGAAGCCTCAGGCTATTAGCTGCTATGTCCCTGTTTTTGTCTGAAAGAGGGGGAGAGATTTTCAGTGAGGAGGATAAAGAAACAGTGTCAGATTTGTTGCTGCTTCCTCTGGTCCAGGAGCTTTTGTCTCTGCTGCTCGCTCACACTCCCTCCAGGAGTATTTGATTGGATTTGCATTCCCTCCATTCATATTTTTGTTTTTCTCTTCGGTAAATTGTTTCAGGTCTCGGTTTATGCCTTGATTTATTTGAAAGCGCACTTTTATTGCACTGCTGTTATTCTGCCCTGGTTAATGAAAGAAGATGAGAAGTAGGAGTCAAAAAGCTTTCTTCAGCTGAGCAGGTGTCACTAAGAAAAGGCCCTGCAGCTCTGAAATGTTTCATAATGAGCCGCCTCAGTCTGAAGAGACAGAGAGAAGAAAAGCGCCACCTGATAGGGCGATGGTGATCGAGGTTAGATATTGTCTTTTGTAAGATTGAAAGAGGTGGAGGAGGAGACGATGAAGGATTAGCTGATGCTAGAGAGGGACGCTCCAGAAAGAGTGGGGTGAAGGAGACAGAGATGTAAGACAGCAAATGAGACCAATAAAACACATGGGCAGTTTCCTCCAGGGAGTCACGGATCCTTGTCTTCTTGACTGAGGAACACAATACTGTCAAGATGATCACTTACACTTACACTCTGTGGCACTGCCATTCTGTCGCAGTTTTACTACTCTTTCTTTCATCTACTTGGGAAGAGGGTGCTTCATTTTGAGGGATACAGAAATGGGAATTTAAGCTGAAACCTGCCTAAACAAGTTGCTATGGCATCAAAATTCCCATTACATCATGCCCACATTAACATAGCTGCAGGCTGGAGCTGTTTTGTTTTTGTTTTCAGAGCAGAGACAGAAACCTTAAGAAGCCTCAGTAACTTATGCAGCGCCACAGACAGCTCCACCTCCTTCTCTGGCTACCCCCAGCTGCAGATCGAGCTGCCAAAAAAAGTCAGAACTCCAGAAGAAAGAGAGGAAGCTAAGTAAAGAAAAAAGGAAAAACACAATGTGCTCACTTACCCTGGGATCTTCTCATACATTCACCAGAGAGTGTTTGTAGCTTCAGGGGAGCAATGCATTCTAAGAAAATGAAAAGAAGATCATCCCAAATGGAACAGGCAGCTGTTGAGCCTCACTACCTCTAAAAAACATTTATCCATCTGATAATGATCCAAATCACCCCTCTATTCCTCCATCCATCCTCCACAAGGAGAAATTCCCAAGGCATCCTGATCAGACGCCTAAATGATCTCTCCTTCTCAATGCTGCTTCTCCTTTTGGAGTGGGAAAGCATCAGTTTTACTTCAAACTCCATCTGAATGGCAAAGCTCCTCACCTTATCTCTAAGGCTGAGCCCAGGCACCCTAGGAAATAAGCTTATTCCAGACACTTCCATTAGGATCTTGGCTTTCAGTTATGTTTTTTATCTTGCAACTGTATTCAAGGGTTAACGTGGAAAACCCAGTAAAGCAAGAGCTTTGCATTTTAGCTCTGAACTCAGTCTTTGAACCTGACTTTTCCTGACAGCATTCCTCAAGTGATTGTTAGAGCAGATATAGCAGCCAGTTGCAAAGATTAGCCTTAAATCCAAACACAGAACAGATAGAATGCAGCAACACTTAAGCCGATCGGGACATACATTGTAGTTCACAGTTTTGTCCTGATCTGACATTTGCTAAATTGTTTTAATTGCGTTTCGAGCGTTTTGGATGAATATAATTGTCATGCCTGCTGCCTAGTGCTAATTAAAGGTTTACTTCGGATGTCGGTAAACCTCTAGGTTAATAAGCAAAACTGTAATTAACTTGTAAGTCTGCATTGAGGTCAAACTATGTCAAGTACTGTATGCGCACAAAAAAAAACATGCTCATCCGGCCATGCTGAACTAAGTACTGAGCGTATGAAAACACCAGGGTTTAATCTTATTTTGTCTGGTAGAAGGAGCTGTGGGAGTTTGCCAGCAGCTTATTTTCACCACAGTGGTATACTACTCTGAGGGATTTGGGCACCTCCTTTTATGCAGCATTTGACAGAAAAGCAGAGGCATGAAATATTTAAGCAAATGTGTACAGCTGGAAGGGTAAAAGTGAAAGCATCAGTGCGTCAGAGAAATGTCTTTAAGGTGATCTATAAGCCTGTTATTGAGAATGACTTTACAACAAGGTTTAAGTGCCTCTGATAGGTTTATGGCCACATTTCTCCCAGCATAGAGTTTAAATATTGCCAGTTATGAAACAGATTCTCGAGGTCTCTTATGAGAATGTATTGTTTGATATTAGAGGAAACATAAAAAGAATATTCATATAGGATTCAGCACTGGCTTGAGTCAGTCTACAAGGAAAGAGTTTTTGCCAAAGGTCTTTCGTCTCTCAGAGCTTTTATTGCATCACTTAAACATTTAAAAGAGAATATTTGCACTGCTTTTATCTTTCATAGAGTCAAATAGAGATTTAGATCTTGTGTGTGCTAACTTTTGACTGTACTGATATTTCTATGAGTAGCCTAATTTATCTTCAATGTCTTTAAATATATCTTGACCTGTAAACTGTTATATATATCTAGGCTCAAATCTGGTTGTATTTCATCTTAAACTGAATCATAAGTAGACACAATTTTACAAAGTGGTCTAGATGTACAGTCAAGCACAATTTTGTTTTAGGTTGGTCCATTTTGTTATCAAAAGATGAGTTTCAAATATAAATCTGCCAGGGGTTAAATGTTCGATTCAATTCAGTTTATTTATATAGCGCCAATTCACAACACAAGTTATCTCAAGGCATTTTACAGTTCAACCAGATCAAATAGTCAAATTGATTCAAAGTTTTCTATCTAAGAAAAAACTGTTGATTGCATCGACTCATTGACTCAAATGCAATCCCTCACACTAAGCATGCTTGTAGTGACAGTGGAGAGGAAAAATTCCCTTTTAACAAAAAGAAACCTCCAGCAGAACCAGGCTCAGTGTGAGCGGCCATCTCCCGAGGCCGACTGGGGTTCAAGGGGACAGAAGCAGAGATACAAAAAGCAGCTGTAAATTGCAGGAAACACAGAGCCAGGCAGACAAGCTCCGAGCCAACTCCCATGTCAGAGCACGAAGAAAGCACATCCAGCCAGTTACAGTCAGAGAAACAGGACTACACTGAAAAGCAGGTCGATCTCCAATATCTATAAACAAAAGTGTTGATGGCAGCAGCACAGCTGATATTTCTCTCCAGGATGGTGTCACAGCCCAACAGGATCAGATGAAGCAAAGCTACTATGAGAGAAAGCGGGGAGAGCATAACGTTAGAGATTGAACATAGTTTAACTAAATGTTAAACTGTTATGCTAACTTACAGCTATCTGGAATCTGGAATTTCATTTGAATGAAATTATTATTGTTTCACAGTTTTGTGAATTAAAACACGGTTTGGAAGATTGATGCAATGCAAATAAATATCCACTGTCACTACATACTAGTGATGAGTTTATGTTGCATGTTGCATTTACATTGTCAAACTGTATTGATACTGCATTGTTTCTGTCTTACTGAATACTGACACCCGTTGGACAATTAAGGACACTACAGGCAGCTTATTTCACAGACTAAACTTAAGTGATTTGATGACCTACAATGATATCATTTAAGATATTGTAGGTTATATTGTATTATTTCATATATATGTTTAAATTAAAATATCATTTATATTTTTAGATGCAGCCCATAAATAATGTAAACATATATCACAACATGAAAATCTAGGGGAAAATGCGAATGAGGATGCTTGTGGACCAGGATTTTAAATCATCATTTTAAAACAATAAGTACAGCAAAAACAGTAAATAAACTAAGAGTCAATTTGAAATTAACAATTAATACAGTGTTTTGCTCTATGGGATCGACGCATTAACTATGTTACACATGCACCGACGCATCGGTGTTAATGGACTACTACATACTCATCAAATAGGGGCAAGTTCGGAAAAGTCAATGCAATTACTCAATGCAGTCAGCTGGGTTTCTTTAGACAGAAAATCTTAACCCTAAGTGTCTATATGATTTGCTTGATATGTGTCATGATTTAACTAAAGATCAGACCCAAAAGCAGAAGACCAAACAGGGAGACCAGGAAAATGGTGTAACAGGTTTATTAGGAGATTGTGAAGAAAAAATTTGCTGACTCACGTTTCCAGAGAAGTTGTTGACTCATTGACTCCAGTCTGTATGCTGTTGTTCCAGTGTTTGTCTGATTCGGTGGAGGACGGAACAGGGTTTACCCACAATGCGGTATTTTGTAGGTGAACGGAGAAGCTCACTGCCACTCAGATTTCCTGCGGTACTTGAACGGGTCGTAGTGGAGATGAATCCCTTGCTCAGTGTGAAGCTCAAACAATCTCTTGGGGAAAGTAGATTCAAACCTCCAGTTTAAATCCTTAGCTCAGTTTGAAGCTCAGATGATCCTTCCAGGGAGAGAAGGTCCGAAACATCCAGTTTGCAGGATGACTTCCTGCCGAGAGGCAAAGACAAGAAAAACAAGATTAAGACTCAGGTTGACAAAAACTCAGTTTGACTAAGCAAAACTCAGCTTGGCTAGAGTACCCAAAACTGGCAAACACTCTGGCGTCGAGGTAGTGGCAGTCAGCAGCTTAAGAGCGCTCCATTAACGAGGTAATCTTCTGCAGGTGTGTGAGGAGGCGGACCAGAACCAGGTGCCTCCTGGTGGAGGAAGGGAGACAAACACAGAAACACAGTCAGGAATCCTGACAATATCATTTTGTAACGTTTAATTGCTATCAAATAATAGAATAGTCTCGTGAATTGAAGCTACTTATGTAAATTAGAACTAATTGAATGACATTACAAATGTGCATCTTTGCAGATATATCCTGTACACCTTGCGTCGTCACATGACCGCTGTGTTTATTTGACCATGCTGGATAGCATGAAAAAACCCTGCGTGCGCTGTAATAATACAATGAGATACGTATTACAGAGATGCAATACAAATAAGTGCATAATCTGCCAACCCAACATTATCAAAACATGGACATTTAAATGGGGAGTTAGAACAGCGATAAATTTCAAAAAAGTTATCTTGTTAGACTGCAGGATGCTTATAATTTGCCTGGTAGCTTGTTTTTGCGGATTAAAGACCTGCAGATCTGTCTGACATTCCCGGATTCGCTTACCACTTGTATAATTATTTTCTGTATCGCCAGTCTTAATCTTCAGGGAAAGTACTAAAGGCTTAGAAAAGTTAAGATGTCTACAACTATTTTGGGGTCAGGATGGGTGACACTTACCCTGGCAGGAGGGCGAGTAAAGCCTGGCGGCCCACTAGGCTTAATGGACGCTGGAGGAAACTGTATGCCTGTTACATGATGAAACCCTCCTCTTAGTGACAGAGGCAGTTTCCACATCTTCCTAAATTAAATAAAATCTCTACAACAATAATTTGGGTATAACAACTATCCCTTTAGGAGGTTTTCACAGCAAATTCTGCTAGATGTAGTTGGTTTCCAGCTCTGCGTCTTTACAGCAGCTACCCATTTTGCTAACTTTTTTGGGTCTTTAGGGAAGCCCTTTCTTCCCTGTCGGTTGGTACAACCATATGCAGAGCATGAGAATACCATGTTTTTGTTAATGTTTTCAAGGTAATATGAAAAAACAAATGCGATAGCTGCTGGTCCTGTTCTATGTATGAGTGTTTTGTTTTGCGATCCAAGAAGAAGTCGTCGCAGGTCACTTGATTTGCTGATCAGTTTCACATGCTCTGTAGTTAGCTGCAGCTGGCAGTAAATTCATCTTGTATTGAATAATACTGTGTTTTTTGCAGTGATGTTATACATGCATTCGTATTTGTGTATAAGATCATTTTTGATATTTTTGTTCCATTCTTCGTTTCTCAAGAAAGAGAAGAGAAAAATCTTTGTGTTTCACTACTGGACAGGACAGGTTATAATAAAAAAGAAATGTAGAATGATTCTAGGGCTTTGCGCAGTGCTACAGCTTTGCAAAGGGAATGTTATTAGGCTTAACTAAATTGTCCTAAATTGAAAGAAGATACAATGTTTTCATTCTGTGTAATTCAAAGCATCAGTGCAGATAACATTCCTCATTTGTACGTTTGACTGATTGCCATTGAACTTTTCCCTGTTTTGTTCTTACAGATATAAACATGGCAGGTGAGCCCAAGCCATACCGGCCTAAAGGTGCCTCCAAACGGCCACTCTCAGCTGTTTACAGGTGAGACGTGCTCTCCTTTCAGCATGCAAAGAGTCCATCACCATCATGAATATTAAACTGCCTTTCCAACCAGCTGCTCATGCTGGTGTAATTCTGCTCCAATATGCAAAGTATAAAGATTTGTTATTAAGATTTCCTTTTTTCCTCATTTGAACCTTGAATGTCTAATTAACAACATGTTTTGCATTTCTGAAGCCTGATTTCTGATCATAAAGCAAAAGCAGTGAAAGCTCAGTGGAATTAATATTGTGTCAGCTTCATTAAGCGACCCCGATTTTCTGCCCAGGGCATGTCTCATTTTTGTGCAAGAATCTGTGGTGTTTGTTTACTGTAGTCTAATGTGAAAAAAGACAACAACATGTTTTTTATTCAAAGAGAGGCTTGTTTTTTTCATGTGCTTTTTCAAAAGTTAACCCAGCCATTTAACTCCCTTTTATACATTTTTTTATTTATTTAAGCATCTTATTTAACTCCTTTATCAGCTCAGCAACTGTGTTACCATGGAGCCTTTTTTGTATTTTGTTGCTGCAAGCACAATGTGAAATGGTAAAGTTATAGAGCAAGAGAGAGAGATTTCTCCAAACTGAAATAATGACTTATAAATCCTAATTAAAATTTGTTTAAGAAAAGCTAGACTTGATAGCATGTCTTTGTTCCTTTTGTTTTTGTGTCTTTTTGTATTTCATTTCAGTTGCCATCCCAGAGTTTCTGAACACTTTTTCAATAGCTTGATTTTGTTTATTTTTTTTTATTTTTTTCATTTTCTAGACTTTCCTTGCCTCTAGAGCTTCTGTTCTGTTGTTTGTTGATTACTGGTTACGAAATGCGATAGCATGAAACTTTTGAATCATGCATTCCAACATACCTCACAATGAAATAGAGTACTATAAAAGTAAATTTAAAAGAATATATTATATAAAAAGAGAATAAAAAACATATTCATCCACCTCAAAATTTGTGTATTTAACATATTTGAAAATATTTGATACAAATTTTGACATGATTAAAAACTTAAACCAGAGGAAGGAATACGGCACAAAATCGGTGTTAAACGTTTCTTATTTTCAATGTCATTATATAATATTGTTTCACCAGTTAGATTTATCACCTCATCGCTATTCATCTTTTATACAGCCACTGGAAACAGAAATGTAGTTTAATCCAACTTCAGGCGACCGGGAGATCGGGATTTTACCACACTATGATCTTTAACACGCTGGTGTTCATGGGAAATGTTGTCTTCTTTCAGGCAAAACAATACAGAAAAAATTGTTTAGTACTGCTTTAAGGAAATGAATGTCCCCCAGAACACTTCAGCATGCTTTTATTATTGTTGATTTGAAAGTGCACAGCATGTACAGTCAAAAAGACACTGCAGAAATCTAACTTTTATCACTGGTGTGCTCTGAAGAAATCATTGCCCCTAAATAAAAACTTAACTGCAGGGGGGCGGTTTCCAGGTGGCATGGAGACAAAAATTATTTTTAGATCATTCTCAGCAGTCAGATGTTTTTTAAAAGTGATTTACACTCTAACAGAGGACATGCTTATGCATAAAATAAATACAACATAGGTCAACAAGCTGACCATCAAAGAATCTACAAAAAAATCTGTTGTTTATTATACAGGGCTGAAAGAAATTGTCTAAAAACTGTATCTTAATAAAAAAAAAAAAATCTAATTCAGCTAGAAGAACTTTATCCTGCAACATGACAATGATCTCAGAATCTTAGATCTCTTTGAAAAATTGGTGACTTAAAATGATCCGTACAGGTGAAAAGGGTTGGAAGTGAATAGTAGCATAAACTGTCCTTAGACTAATGTCAGAACTGCTTACAGGTAGCATCTCACTGCAGTTATAATAGCCAGGTAATTTCAACACCATTTTATAGGTTTTGATCTCTTGTTGGCTTTTCAGTAAGAAACCATTTTTTTTGTTATACTGTCATTTTACTAATAGTTTTTTGTTCTGTGTTTTACTCTGCTGCTATAGCCTTACGCTGCTGCTGCACATTGGGAAAACTTTTCCTCATTCTTTTTCATTCTATCCATATTCTCCCATTCTGTCGTATTTGTTAGTTCAAACTTTAACTTTGTGTTCTCTCTGCTTTTTTGTATTATGGTAGCTTCAGCTGGTTCCTGCTTAGGAGTGACACCATCCTGGAGAGAAATTTCAGTTGGACTGTTTTCAGTGTTTAGTCCTGTTTCTATCGTAGACCTAGTCATGGGCCCAATTTTTATTGTGGCTAATTTGTCTGCTTAACTCTTTCCTATACAGAAACATCTTCTGAGCTATTTTACCATTACCTTTTCTAACAGAGATAATTAATAAATCATCGCTTTATGTTCCTTTTCTATATCTAGTTCTGTCTCTTGAAACCCCTAGTTTCCTTGGCAGATGGCCGCTCACAATGAATCTGGTTCTACTGGAGATTTCCTTCTTTTAAAATTAGCTTTTTCCTCCCCACTGTCGCTGCATATAAGCTCGGTGTGAGGGATTGCTATAAAGTCAATTAACTAATTCAAAGCAGGTTTTAGACAGGAAACGTTGAACCAATCTGGCTGTATAATATGATTGAATTCTCTGTCAAGTGCCTTGAGATGACATGTGTTGTTGGCAATATAATAATAACTTTAATTTAATCATATATTGTGATTTCTGGATATTTTTTTTTTTAGAGTATGTTTCTGATGGTGCAAAACAGCAGGGTCTTCAAATATTTATTTCCCTGACTGTATCTGACAATCATTACAGGACTTTAGATATTTAACACACTGTGTTTTTTTATGTGTACTTTCTCTTATCTTTTTTAAATATGCCTTACAGCAAATTAAAATCAAAGTAATTTTAGTGATATCTCATACAAGCTTTTCCTCCTTGTTTTTGTCTCTCTTTTTATATTTCCTGTAGTGGTTATGAATTTGATTACGAATACTACAGGGATGATTTCTACAGCAGGTATGTATCATCCTTTAAACTGTTGTATTATTTTTCTTTTATTCTAAGATTGTTATTGACTGTAACCCTGGCTCATACAACCTAGTTTGATGCTGGATGTCGGGTAATGTTGAAAAACAGTAAAAAGAATTGTTAATAACAACAGACTTTGATCCTATTTACTAATGCTTTTAAAGTACTACATGACAGTGAAATAAATATTTCACTGTCAATATTTCTATTTGAGACAAAACAGGGCGGGGGGTTCCATATATCTGAATAAATAGGAGACTGGTAACACATACTGTACACTAATGGAAAAAATTTAATCCAAGAGAAGAATTTACGCAAAATGTTACATGGTTTTCAACATTTTGTTCAAGCAAAGAATCTAAAAAGGTCAAGTAGGATAACAGCTTAAAATTTCTATATGCCTCCATCAGCTTTGCACATCCAGAGACTTTTTTTCTACACTAAAGCTCAAACTTTGTTGACTTGGATGAGGTATCAATTTACTAGTCTTATCACAGATTTGATATAGATTTGGATGTTGGATCTCCTTTAAATTTTGGTTCTTCTGTCTTTGTCTGACCTCTGACGTGTTAGTTTTAGTTCACGTTCTCCTCTTATGGAGGTGTAATGGAAAATCTTTGATTCTGACAACGGTCATCTTTTCAAGTTTTGCACATGTTTGGAATTATTTTAACCTGAAAATATTCAACATGACTATGTGCTGACTTCGATGGACTGGCGACCTCTCCAGGGTGTACCCCGCCTCTCGCCCATTGACTGTCCCCAATTGGGACAAGTGTATGGATGGATGGATGGATGGATGGATGGATGGATGGATGGATGGATGGATGGATGGATGGATGGATGGACTATGTGCTGAATTAGAATATGGTTCTCTATTTTAACCTTTCTGTATTTCCAGGGTATGCTATTTGCAAGATTAGTTTGGTGTTTTACTCCTGATTTTAAGCATAATATAAATATAATGAACCTTATATTTCCATGTGTACTGTGGCACCCATTATTTCTGGGTAACTTTGGATTTGTTCCATTGTCTTTTCCTTTTTTTTTCCTTCATTTAATGAGCAGAATAGTGCTCTTTAAGATGCTCAGAGCTAGAATAGGATTTTTTTTTAACCTAACTCACCATCTCCTGTCTGCAGCTTTTCTCGGTTGTCCATTTTCTAATTATTTCTAGAAAACCTCTAAAGCCTACTCAGAACAGTTGGCTTAATACTGAGACTAAATTACTAAAGGTGGACAAGTTACAATGGGTTTCATTTTGGGTATAGACCTTTCTATGGTCAACACTAAATAACATTGATCAATTGAGAGGGAAACATTTGTTCAAATAGAAAATCTTTAGATTTGCATCAGGCTCATTAAAATTCTCTGTCTGATCAAATGCAGCCAGTTGAAAACAGCAACTGACAGCTTATCACAATGGTCGGACTTGTAAGACTTAAACACATGCCAGACTTAAACATGCTGATGAAGGAATGTTTGTTTTCGCTCTCATTTATCCAGAGGCAATCAAAGTGCTTATCTGTGGAGGCATTTTCCATTTTCTAAATGTCAAACGTGTTGAGGTTGAGCTGCGACACCATTTGTAACTGAGAACAATCAAAGCTGACGCCCTCATTTAACATTTAGCAGCCCCCTTGTTTCATGCTCCTCATACTAAGAGGATCTGTGATGGGAGAACCTTTTTATCTTTTCATGAGTCTGGTGAACTTTACAGAAAAAAAGGGGATTATTGGTGAATTAAATTGGAAATTTTTGCATTTTGTATCTCTTTGCCATCTGAAAAAAGAACCTAGACGTAAATGTATCTTGAAATACAATACTGGGGAAAAAAGATAGTATCTTCTCTAAAAAGAGCTGATGTAAGATAAACCGTAAAAACCCTTTTTAGCTTTAATAAATGGCCAAATTCTCAGCGTGATAGAGGCTCTTTTGACCTACAAAAGAAAATGTAATAATACAGGTTTTCCTTTCTCTCAAGGCTTTTTGATTACCACGGCAGAGTGGCCCCCCCACCCAGAGCTGTGATCCCCCTGAAGCGCTCCAGGGTGCTCGCTCCTTCCTCTCGCCGTGGGAAAACTTCCTTCCCTGTCAAAACATCCTCCTCCTCCTCCTCTTCATCCTCCAGACCTCCGACATCGTCCTCTTCCACCTCAGGTGTCAAATGTACGTACAGAAAGATATTTTTCTACAAATTTCTTAACACCAATTGCACTTACGCTTTTTGCAATCTGCAGCTCAGGACAGAAATGCAGAGTCGGATTAAATCGATGTCCTATATAAATAAGTGTTGTTGGGCGTTGCTTTTGCTGTCAGAACACATGCTTCTGGATCTCATTTGCTTCGCTGATTAACTCGATATTTGTTAAAACATAGTAGATGTAATTAGAACAAGATTGAGAAAAATCTCTGTGGGTCAGCTGTGTTTTCCTAAGCATTAGTCTCTTTCTGTCTGGTGTAATTGGTTATAGCATTTGTTTCACTGTTGGCTCTGTCGGCTGGTGTTATCAGTGTAAGCAGCTTGGTAAGGTCTGTCAGGAGGACCCAGCTGCAGCTGGTATTACAGCGAGGATAGAGGGAAAAAAGCCAATCTCCTGTCCTAGTTTTTGGAAAGAGTCAATAAATTCTCTGCTGTGTCTAAGCTGAGCTTCTGTATGTTGGGAAAACTAATTTTCCCAGACCGTGAAAAAAATCCCAGTCCGTATCAACTTTAGCTGAGAGAGATTGGACAGACAAATGCATTTAGAATATCAAATAAAGCTGTTAGAAAAGTCTAGTTAAAATGCCACTTTAGAAAACAACTAAGATATTGAAGTGATATCTGATCAACTGAGAAATAGCTGCTACCATATCAGGTAGTTTTTATGTATTTCTCTATTATGAAGAGGTGTGTGCCATGAAAGTATGTATTAATAATCAATTTGTACCTTTGGAATCCCTTAATACTAAACATTTAACATTAACCCTATTTTTCACATTCACCTTTTGCAGAATATAACCAGTATCCCTCAAAGAGAATATTTGTTTGTCATAACAAGGTCAAAAAAAGACTATAATTAGACCTATTACTCATCCCCTAAATCTTTCTTAAGCTAAATAACAACAGCATTTTCTGTATCCTTTCCCTGAAAGCACAGCTATCTAAGATGCAGTTGATGAATCATTGGCTAGATATGTTTCCTCTCAGCAGCTTAGCAGTCGATAACACAAAAGGAAAGAGGCCTGGAGGTCCAGATAAATTAAAAACTGTTCCACTCTTTCTTATCATCAAAGGACTCCCAGTGAGCAGCCCAGCGCCAGCGGAGATACTGCTGGAATATTGCTGGACTTATGAAGAGAGCGTATTCACAGATAGTGTTTTGAATAAATGGGGGCAGGTGATGCAGAGGAGATAGAAACACACAACCCCCCACTCACTCCGCACCCCAACTGAGATATGATTATATACCTTCTGTCTTTACGCTTTTCTCTTTCATTTAAAGTAGATAGTAGCTTTAGAACAACGCTGTGAGAACACATCCTGTGGTTTCTTATCACTTACCCTTGGATTCTAATCATTGTATCTATACTTGCTGCTTTTTCTTTTTTTTTGGTTTTACACAAGACATCCCAATCCTTCACTTTAGCTTTGCTTAAAAAAAAGGTCCTTTATTGACAAATATCATACAGAATGAACTGGCTCCTGCTGGAGTGGCTGGTTTGTTTTTCAGCATGAACACTGGAGAAAGATTAAGATGTGTTTTTGGAGGAAATTAGGTAACAACAAGGTCATATTTTGTCTTTTTTAAAGGGCTTATGTTTCATTCATGATTTGTTTTTGATTGCGCAGACTTCAGAGAGCACGATTTATTGTAATATGTGGGTGTACATGTAGATGAAAGGATCTAACATACAGGAGCACATGCAGACTTGATAACAAATTGTGTATTTTCATTTTATTTCATGCATGTCTCTGCCTTCTGATTTCCAGCTGAACCTTTGCAGGAAGTCGTGAGTTTGTTTCCAGATTGAATCTGATTGGCATCAAGAATTTCTGTTTTCCTCTCAACTTTTTTATCATCTGTATTTCTGTCCTCCTCCTAAAATATGACACACTCCATCCACTTAGGGGTAGAGTAATAAGATTATATTATTACCTCATGGTCTGAGCTCTTTAATCTGCTCAGCTTAAGACATCCTCGATTCAGCTGTCAAAAATCATAGCGGCAGCTCCTCTGATAAGTACTTTGATTTTCTGCTGTTATTTCCTACTTCCTTATAACACGTCAAGATTAAGTCTAAAAGTTTGACATTATCCAGTTATGGTTCAGTCCTACACATCAGATTCTATATGAACTGTTAAGAGCCAGTGTGTGAGCAAAGCAACGCAGGAAGTAGAAAGCAAATTATTCAAAAGCCTGTAAACAGACGCTGTGGGGGGTAGGATTACGCGGCTGCTTTCCATGTCGAAATATGCAAAAATGCATACATGCATACCGTACATCTCTGAGTATTAAACTTTAGGGATTTAAGGGCACTTTTACCCATTCAGAAATTTGTTTTGCTGATGAGGTGCTACTCACTGACAAGGAAGCACACAATTAAAAAACAATGTCAGTGGGCGTGCTTTGGTGGCACGGTGGTTAGTGCACACGGCCCATGTATGAAGGCCTTAGTCCTCGATGTGGGCGAGCCAGCCTGTGGTCCTTTCACACACGTCTCTCCCCCTCTCTCATTCCCCCTTTCCTGTCAGCCTACTGTCCATAAAAATTAGCCACTAGTGCTGCAAAAACTTAAAAAAACTGAGTATTATAAAGTAATTTTCACTTTCTGTAGGAGATATTCAGCTCACACTTGAGGTCCTGAGTGATGATGGTTCTCAGGTAGTGATTCTGCAGTGGTCTCCGATGATCAGTCCCCCACCTGTAGGCAAACTCATCCCGCTCAAAGATGAACCAAATGAAGGTGGTGTCAGCTATAATGGTTCTACTTTTGACTAAATTACATCATACCGTAGGACAGTGATTCCCACCCAGGGGTACTAGTACCCCTTATGGTCCACCAATGCATTGCAAGGGGTATGTGAAAACATTTAATATTTTACTTTCCATGTAAAGAAATACAATAAAAGAGGGCTGGGATGGGTTTTTTATTACATAGTGAATCTGAATATTCTTTACTTGTTTTGTTTGTTTTATATGCTAAGTTTAGATATGTTTACAGGGGACTTATTCAGAAGAGCTTTGGTTTTTGTTAAAAAAAAACATAGATTTGTAACTTACGGTAATTTGATTTATGTTCATATTAGTACCTATTTTCTTTACAGGCAATATATTTATGTTTTTTTTTATTCTAATACAAAAAAAAATATGTCTGAGCATTAAAATGTTCAAGTTAATGAAATTAAAGAAATATTTTTCCTTTTATAATCAGTTGTTCTCTCTATTTCTGGATAATAACACGTTTGACCGAGAGGGAACTCATGGTATGATAAAATGGCCAAGGGGGTACACAAGTCAAAAAGGATGGGAACCACTATTGTAAGACACCAAATCCTTATTCGAAAAAACACAAAACTTAACCTTTTTTTATGTTTTTTTTTTAGATATAACAGTAAAGACTAATAAAGATATGCAGTTATGCTGTCATATATTGTTCTTTTGTCAGTGTCAGTTTGTATCAACATTTTCTTAGCTGTAGCCCAGAAGAATAATTACCACAATATGTATCACTACTGTATCTCTAACAACATCCATTCTGCTTAATTTCTGGTTTTAAACACATGCTATGGAAAATTTTAAAGAAATTAATAAAAAATTTTGAGCTAAGCTGTAAATAAGATAACAGTGATTATCAAGTAGACCACAAAACTGTGATCCTAAAGGACTGCTTAGAAGCAGTATTTGTGGGTAAGGATTTTATTGTTTGCATACAAGGATTGGTGGGGCAAAACAAAGAAAAGCGACCACAAAATGAGGGGTTACTTTAATCTATTTTTTTTTATCAACATTTTCACCTTAAGTATTTCAATAAACAATTTTCCTGAAATTGTGTATCCCACAAGATATGAGCAAGAGGCTTGTTAACCTCCACAAAAATATGCTTTTCAGTGCCGTTATGCCTCCGAACAGCTCAGGAGGAAGTCTGGTTATACCGTGTTTGGGGTCAAAATCAGTGTATCAATCCCAGAACACAAGCAGAAGATCTGTTGAAGATGATGGTAAGAGGGAGTGTCATTATCCACAGAGAGAGAAGGGTCTAGTACTGACATGAAAGGCTGCTCTGCATGAAAACAGCCATTATGCCAAAATAAAAGTAACACGAAAAGCCAGATTACAGTATGTAGATGCACACTGGAACAGTCCCTAAAATGGAGACAAATCCTGTGGTTTGATGAAACTAAGATTGAGTTGTTGGCACTTGACCATAATCACCATATATTTGGAGGAAAGAAAAAACGTAATAAAAAACACTAGACCATATGTTACCCTTTAATATATGGCTACCAAATACTAAGGAACCAAACATTTTAAAGAAAAATGCAAATGTCTGATTTAAAGTCAGATGGAGGAAAACAGTAATTTGTCGATTTACACACATAGCACTTTAAAAACATTGTGGTTTCAAATGTAGGTAATGGTTCCGAAGACAGAATTTTTTGTCAAATCGACATTTTAAAGGTTCACCCCATGCTTTAGGAGTGTGCAAATGTTTTACTGTAAAACCCAGTTTTTTCCAGATGTTGGCACTGCCTGTGAGAAAACATGAAGAAGCAGTGCACAGCATGGTGGGCGTAAGCTGTGCACTAATCTTTAAATTGAAAAACAGCACGTCCTCAGTCTAAGCTGGATAACTCGTCACTATAGGCCTGATTGAAAGGCTCTTCCCCGAGGAAGATTTAACTAAGTGTCATGAAGGGATTCCTGGGAAACATCAAACACTTGATGCATAATTGAAATGACTGCATAAACTGAAGTAGAACAAACCAGCAAAGACTACCTCTTTGTGTTTCCTTGTGTTTACAGTGAAGACGGACCAGCTCCAGACGATTAAACGAGAACTGACCCAGATAAAAATGAAGATCGACTCTTTACTGGGACGTCTGGAAAAGATCGAGAAGCAGCAGAGGACCGAATCTGGTGAGAACAGGAACACAGTCTGACTCAGACAACAGTACAGAGGCGGGGGGGGGGGGGAGAGAAACACACTGAGCAGCTAAAAAAAAAAACGGAAATTAAAAAGCTCACATAGGCCATAAGTCTTTTTGACATTTTTAGAGATAAGGGCGGCTGAGCTCTCCGTCATATCAGCAGACAGGTGTCAGCACCACACTGACTCTGTTTAAATGAGGTCTTCATAGTAGCCCTACACTGTGGGACAACCTCACAACAGATCACTGTGAAGGTCATTCAGGAAAGGCACTGAATGTGGCATGGGATTTTTTTTCCACCAAGCATTTTGCTTATTTCAAGCTTGTTCCATCTATATTGTCCAACTTACATCCACAACAAATAAGCTGTCCTGTTTGTTTTATTTCAAGGTAGCCCAAAGACTGATATGCAGGACATGGAAACACAGATAATTGAAACACTGCCAGTTCAGGTAAATTACATCATTCCAGGGGCTGATCTCAGGGGAGAAAGGAGCAGTCACATTGATTAGTAAGGCCGGTCGAACATGGATAAATGAAGAGATTAATGAAACAAAGACCAGACTACGGCTTTGCTATATTCGCTGGTATGAGTGGGTAAAAAGTAGTTTTAATATATTTTTATTGAGAAAATCTACCTCAAAACATCATCTGTACAGTCAGTTCATCAAGATTATGATCCTGCCTTAAAATATTATTTCACTGTCAGAGCCGCTCAGATCCCCACATACCAGTGGTGTGCTGTCACTGGGAATCCCCAGCAGCTGCTGCCTCAGACCAGGTTGCCTCTTGGGGGTCTGTCCCCTACTGTTCGTGGTGGTTGGAAGTAGATGTTGGCATTTTTCAGGTATATGGAACAAACTGCAAGCACCAGAATAATAAAAGCGAAAAAATTTTGCTGGCAGCTTTCGACATTTTAAGTTAATTTAGGTGTTAATAAACTGAGGAATGATCATAGCGATTGGTTGATGTGGTGTGTAGAGCAACATAAATTTTATTTTTCCAACTCCAGCAACTGCTGTTTATGAAATTTTGAACATTTGAGCAAAGTTTCCGGGGGGGAATTTAAGGCATACCAAAGCTATAATTCCCAAAAACAGGGCGTACACACAAGCCTGTTAAACTTAGGGGTTCTATTATAATTGCCCTGGATAATTTAATTACAGTAAACTTACTTAAATCTGGCCTTTCTGGACTGCCATGATACATGTGTTACTACTCTAAGCTGATCTCTAAGCTATTTGTTGTAAATAATTATACACCATTTCTAATCATTTGAACAACTCCAAGGGCACCACCAACCGACTACCCCAGAGACGTCTTGTCTTGCCCTAATAGCAGAACCTGACATGGTGTTCTCTTCCTCATCTCCTCATATTCTGTGTTCTGGTTTAACATAAAATGCTGCACAGTGTTTGTTGCATTGTCAAAACTCCTTATGATCTTTTCAAAAATATTTTAAACAGCATTTTTGCTGTTTTATGGAGTTTAAATAGCTCTACTCATAACTTCCATTGCATTGTTTCTGAGTGGCTAAAAAAGGAGCAGAGAGAATTATCTTTAATTGGGGTGTAAATCACCAGCTCTGTTTCAATACAATGTTATATCGATTTGTCTGGATGTTGTGCACAAACTGTGTCACAATACAAATTAAATTCCCAAGTCTGCAATCTATATGATTAAACTTCATCTCGCCATCTATCGCCCCCCAAAAAATTCTCTAATATGATCTAACCTCTTATAGGCAACAGGTATTAAAAAAAACAGCATTTTTTATTGCATTGCATTGCAACATTTCTGAATCCTCTTAACCTTCTCAGTAGTTTGTAGATCTTACTCATAAGACAGTTTAATAATAGCAGCGTCATTTAAAGTACTGAACAAATGATTAGTTTGATTGAATGCATAAAACATTACATATTACAACACATACAGAAGTGTAATTTAAAAGCAAAAGTATCATCTAAGTATCTGATGCATTACAAAATGTTTCAAAAAGAAAAGAGAGCTGCGAATAAATCAAAAGCTTGTATTGAGGGCTGAGTTTTCAGTGCACATTTAAAAGTGGCAAATGAAGAGGCAGCAACAGCTGGTTAGTTCATCTGTAGGCGCAGTAGTTGATAGAGGTGGGGAGGGATAGAGATATACATAGAGAAATTAGAGTAATAAACTCCAAAACTGGAGAGGCAACCAGTGCAGAGGGAAAAAATTGAAGTAATATTCCCTTTAATACATGCAACAGCAACATTTTGCAAAATATAAAGGAAAAAGAAGAGTAAGTTTATTTATATTGCACATTTCAGTGGCAAGAAAATTCAAAGTGATGTACCTAAAAAAAAAAGAAAACTACACTGCAGTGCCATAAAGGCAACACAAATAATGGCAGATAATATGAGTGAATTATCAGAATAAGATTATTATGAAAGATTATTATATTAAAACGATAAATAATTGATAAAACTTAACTAATAATGTTGAGGAACTGGTAAGACTGTAGAACTGGGGTGAAGTTTCCACCTTCTTGGTTTTGGTAATGATAATAATAATTGAACCTAATCGACTTCACAATAGAGAAATTGCCTTCTGCATCTTAACCCATACCTTTAGAGAGCAGTGGCCTGCCACTGTGCGTCGCCCATGGAGCAGTGTGGGGTTAAGGGTTTTGCTCAGTACGTATTAAGTGCAGAAAAAAAAGCAGAGGCCTGAGAATTTAGCCCTGCAGGATGTAAAACAAAAAATAAATAATGGAGGATCTGCAAACACTTGGTCCAGCACAAAGCATTCTTTCAGTCAGGCACTTATCTGAACCTTTCTGCATAAGTAGAACATCAGAATGTTATGGTGCACTGTTGCAAAATCTAACTGAGCAGGGCTTGCATTGCTATTTGAATTCTTCAGCTATAGGGGTCTCATTAAAACTCTCAACAATGCAGATTATGTGCTATGAAGATGTTAATTAGATGTTAATAAGAACTCAGACAGAACATTTCAAGAACCTTATTTTTCTCCAGAAATGCTTTCAAGTGGTTGAACTATTCTCTCCAAACAAAACTGGGTTTGAGGCTATAATTTTGATCAGTACTGTTCAGCCTGTTTGAGCATTTTAGAAACCAGACTAGAGCCGATATAAACCTGTTAATAAGAGCAAGAACAGATAAAACCAATCAAGTTTAAACAGTCGGGGGAACCTAAAGAGCTTTAGATAACCTCCGGCCTGATATAGGAAATATAAGGTAGGAGACTCCAAGAAGTAGAAAGCAGCAAAACAAGAAACAAGGACTAAAGGGTAAAAAAGTAGAGAGTGTTATACAGTAGGAAGCCTGACTTTCTCATCTTTTCCTCAAAAGAGGTTCTCAGATGTCTCACATACCTTGGGGGAAGGCTGAGTATAACAATTTAAAGAACATTTAGAATAAAAAAAAACATTATACCTGTAATCTTTTTTCAAGACATATAGTTATATATATGGTCGCCTGTGGTAACACCAATAGCCCTGCAAAAACATATAAAATGTTATTGTTCAGCATCCATATCTCACCATACAATGCTTTATTTTTTATGCTATGTAGTTTTAGCCACTGGAGAATTATGCATTTCTTCTTAAATCTCAAAACTGTACAGCAGGTGATGGACTGAAAACTTTGCTTTGCACAGAAGGTTTAATAAAACTGCTGGAAAAAGATCAGCAAACCTCATGAAATTTGAAACAGGCCATATAAAACATGTTCTTGTGTGTTGTCACATACTTGTATAGGTCCAGATGCAATTACATATAAACAGTCCTCAACCATCGGTTTATCAGTACAACACATACTGTATATTAAAATCTCCAAGAATAAGAACTTAAAAGGATATGGGCATGATTTATGCCTCCTATACTAAAAAGTAATGTATGATGCCCAGATTTACCCCTTGTTGGCAGGGATGAAGAGAGTAGAAGTTGGCTGTAAAAACTCCTCTGAGCAGTGGAAGCAGAATCAACCAAGTTTATGGAAGCCAGGGAAGGAAAGGTTCAAATATTTTCATCTGCAGTCAACATGTGAAAAAGGTGTTTCAATCAAGCCGACTGCTGCATTTACCTGAGCTGTGACTCTACCCAGGCGTATCAAACAAGAAGGAAAAGCCTTTTCTCTATAATCAGTCATTGACCTGGCAGAGATTTGTAACACAAACTGCTCAGTGCAAACAGAGCAAGCAATGACATATAGGAAGCCATACACATCGGCACCATCTTAAATAATTTAACTAATCTTCAAATAGAAAGCTTCATTAAAATTGGATACCACTCATAGTTCTTCTAAATCCCATTTAGACAGTGTGCTTGTGACTTCTCTGCTGCTTCTCTCTGAACAAAAGAAATGTGCACTCATTCTCTGTGCTGTGCTTCGTTTCAGAGGCTCAACGAAAATACGATGACAACTGTGACTCCCTGCATGAGGGGTCTGTGTCAGAGACTGCAGAAAACTCTGGAGAGGAGGCAGGCGAGGGAGGGCTAGACGTGGAGGCAGGCGAGATGACCGATGGAGGCGAGGATGACTATGACGAGGAGGGCAACCACCATCTGGTAAGTGGAAAAAGGTCGACAGGGCTGATGCACTTTGGGAGATCTCAACTAGGCACAGCCTTCCCTGTCTGAAAGCTAATCTTCCAGAATTATTCATGAGCACATTTCTGACAGATCAGGGCTTTGCATGAGTAAATGACAAGGCCACCCAGCCTGACACTTTATCCTAGTGTACCCTGGCTTAAACCAAGGAAGAAAGGCTTTCACGCTATGCCTTTGGTGGGTGCTAAAAAAGAAGTGTCCCTTACATATGCATAGCCTGATATGAACTAGATTTGCAATAAAGTGGTTGTTGAAGAACAGCAGAATTGGATTTCTCCCACAACGCTGATGACTGAAAAGCCAAAACTCAAAAGTTTGTTTTTAGTGTTACATTTTTAGATTCTCTGAATGCTTCATAAAAACATGTTGTCCAAAAAAATATGGTCATACTTAGAGTAGCTCAGTTTAAAACCTGTGTAAAAAGGAAAGATTAAGCTATAACACTGCTTGTCTATAACACATTTTTCTTTCACACTTTAAACTCTTGACCGTGTTTGTGTTCTTATATAGTTTGTGCTTCCCATTACAGAGGAAGAAAAACTGTTGAATCTCACATTGTGGAAAACAGAAAATTAAATCAATCAATAACTTCAGAGAAGAAGCAGGTTTCATCAGTCTTTTCTCTAATGTGATTGTTCTTTCAAAGCTAGTATCGACTGAATTCACTGAACCATTTGATCCCAGTGAGCTTGTGCTCCAATGCTCATTTGTCACAACATTGATTCCAAAGGCAAACTGCAAATACAGAAACCAATTTCGATGTGTTTTTTCTAACCAAAACTAAACCTGCAGTTTTGCTCAGTTTTCTTTAAATGTTTTTCATTAAAATTACATATTTTTTAACTTGTTTTACAAGGTTACAGGTTTGCAGGCAATATTAAAATATGTGTGTGGGGTGGTGTGCATGATTTTGTCTGTCACATATTTACTGCCTTGTGGAACGAATTTCACAGGAATACTGTATGCTACATTCTGAGGACTTAAAGGTAATTGAGAGTCCCATTAAAAAAAAAATGTTCTCCCACAAGGATTTATTCATAAAATTAAAAGAGATGAGATGAAAGTCTGGGCAAATTATCATTAAAGGAAAAGTCCGCTCAACAAGGAATAACAGGTCAGTACTTATACCTAAAACTAATGTTTGGGGAAATTTAATGGATTTTGCGTTAATTGGTAAAAAAAATAAAAACAGTATTTCACTGAGTCTTGCAGTGGCAATTATTTTTCCAAATATAGTAACACCTCACTCCTGACATCTTCCGGCAGTGACGTCAAGGTGCGGTAAGCCTAGCGCCATTCTCAAAGTCAATGGGAACTAATAGACACCTGTCATGAACGGCGGACAGATGGACCCAGTATTCAAGGAGAGAGAGTCAGTAGGAAAGTTCAAAACGTTTATTAAATAAACAAAACAAAACAAAAGCGGAGCTGTGGCTCGCGGACACTGCAGGCGGGGGGGCGGGGCACCGCCCAATCTCAGACATTCTGTAGTGAGAGAAACACAGGTAAGTGACCACGATCATCGGACAGAAGATGATTATCTGAATTGGTCACTTACCTAACAGTCCAGACCAAGAATGTCCCCAAGTGCTGCAGTCCCAGAGGTCATGCTGGAAGCCGATCCTGGTCAGGAATCCAGAACAGACAGGAACAGACAGAACAGGCAGGATCCAGATCAGGCAGGAACAGAAACAGGTGGCAGGATCCAGACTTCCAGGCATCCACAGGCTCCCATGAGGGTTCAGAGTCTGACTGGGACCAGAAGCATGACAAAGTGGTCACGCACAGGAGCAGACAGGATAAGGTACAGCCAGGCAGGCTCAGTGGAAGAGGGTAGCCGAGACAGGACATGGAACCGGAACTTGAAGCAGGACTTTAAACTGGTCTCCTCCCTGGAGCCAGGCTTACTGGAAAAAACTGAACCTCCCCACATATTGAGCCAAAAACCCAGAGGACTCCGCGGGGGAGGAACAGTGGACGATCAGGAGACAAGACGAACACAAAAACCCTCTCTCCACTGGCTGCTAGGATCCAGGACAGGAACCATGAAATCAAACTGAACAGATAGAATAACAGAAAGACAAGTAATGATCTGGCCCTGAATGCTCAGGCTGAACAGAATTATAAACCCGAGGAAACAGGTGAGGGGAATAAATTGTAATTGAGGCAGGGAGGGAAAACGGCAGGTGAGAGGAATTACTAATTCGGGAGGAGCAAACAAGCCAGATCATGACAGACACCCCTGCAATCAACAAAAATTATTTAAGATTTCGAGAGGACTTCACCATTGAAATCTACGAGAGCTATACTGTAGTTAGACTGACAATTCCCACATGCATGGCAGTTGGATGTTGTAATACATCGGGTAAAAGTGAAAAAAAAAATGTTATTTCACCTTTCCAATTCATGATCCACCACGGGTTCGTCGTTGAGTTGCCAACTTGAAGAGGGAGGATTTGCCATCGAGCTTCTGTCTAGAGAAACAGCACGTCATTAACCCATTACTCTTTGCTTCACACCATCATGTATAATAGCGTGTAGTGAAAAACAACAGATACAAAACTGGGACTTGCTCAACAGCCGATAACGCATCGTGATGTCACAAACCGGTAGGTGGCAGTAGTGTTCTTTGACAAACATGGACGTCTCCAGTAAGGAACATTCAAATGAAAATTACTCTTAATTAAAAACTCTTATCATTAATTGAACAGTGTGTAGTAATTTCATATTTAAAATACTTTCAGAAGTTTGTATTCTGAATGCGAATGACTTTTCCTTTAACATCTGTGTTTCCTATAATCTGGGCACCAGTGAGGTATTATGACTTTGCTGGTTTCTCTGCCAGTAGCTCACTCTGGTTGCATACAAACACTTTCCTGTTAAATAGTGGTGCCCTGTTGGCTTGCTGTTTATTATGTGTTTTAAATTGTGTTTGTCCTCCATTTGTTAGTCAAATGGACTAAAAAGTCAAATCAAAAAAAGAAGGTTGGACTTTAGCTCATATTGTGCAACTAGAAACCTACATTTATGCCTTTTACTTAATTGAATATCATCTGTTTTCCTGACATCATACATACTAACCAAATGGAATGCTCTGAGACAAATTATTGAAAGTGTGGCCCACTCAAGCCCTTGCCTGAAACCATTGGGCCAATTGGACCACCAGCATTGAGTCTTATTGTTTCAGGCAACAATTAAATTTTAAGACCACTAGATTTGATATCCTCTAGGAAATCTAGTTTGCAGCTAGAAAGAACTTACCTCTGGTGTGACCTCAGTCTGAGCTCTAACTCCCATGACAAATTGAATTCAACATCATACATGTGGAAGTCATTGTCTGTGTTTCAAAATGAAGCACACCCATATGGAACCTTTTGTACAAACCATGCGAGAGTTGGTTCTAACTGCAATGCTTGTCCTTATGCAGTAATTTTCTTTCTCTTTTTTCTGTGGCTCTTGACAATCACAAAAGAGGAAACATACAACAATAGTATCTGGGTCGGCTTCAAAAGGCTGTTAGATAAATGCAGTGGATAAATAAAATTGTAATGATCCAGAGTGCAAGGTGACCTGTTGTTCTTTACTTGTGTCCATCAAGATAGCTGATGAAATTTTGCATTTGACATTATTTAAATCTCTATAGATTAAGTAGAAAATTACAGCTCTGAACTAATTGTGGTTTCTGACTTACAGGTGTTTGAACTGAAATGGAGCGTGTTGAGTGTCGAGCAGTGATCCGTTTTTTCTATTGGACTCACACCACGGGAGACTTTTGACGAAAATAAATTAAGTTATGGTGATGATGCCCGTTATATGACCTTGAAAAATGTTTTACAAGGTTATATCATGGGACATTATCACTATAAGATACTTTCATTTGATCAAAAGTCTCCCATTGTGTGGGTCCTTTCAAATGCAAAATTCAGACTTGACTCAGTTTTAACACCAGTAAATCAGAAACCACTATTAGTTCAGAACTGTAATTTGCTATTTAATCTATAGAGATTTAAAATACTTCACATGCAAAATTTCAGCTCGATCAAACATCTGGAAGTGGACCAGGGGCATTAGTTATTGAACACCCCTTGTACTGTATATATGTAAACTATTTTAAGAAGTGATTTTATTAGTTTAAATTTACTGAATACAAAGTGTATATTTTAATGTGAAAGGTTTCCCTACTTCTCTGTTTAATAAGGTATTTTTTACAGCAACATATGAAAGGAAATTTGTTCCCAGAAGGTTATATTGATCAGCTCTGACCTTTGAAAAAGCATAAATTATAACCGGTGAGCTTAGTTCCTTTCTCTCTTATGTTTTGCCTTTCAGATAGAGAACCACGTATCTGACATTGACAACTGAGATAAGGTAAGAGCTCAGGATTTAAAAGTGTCTTTTACAACCACTACAGTATTCCATTGTTCAGCAATACGTCTTATTAAACATTCTTATAGCCAGTCATTATTAAAAGAAATAATTACACAAATAAGAAAAAAATATATATTAAAACATAGACTCTGAACTGGTTTTGGAGCATTTCTAAACATTCGTTAATCATCTCAAAAGTCATAAGCTCCATGACATTTAAAGAAGTGCATTTGCTGAAGGGCAGCTAATATGGCGTTCAGCAGAGGGAGCATTAATGGCATTTCAATGGGGCAGAACAGCGGATAAACAGCATTCTTATAATTGAATTGTGAGGTAGGGGGTATGAATGGCTGGGCCTAAAGTAAAGAGTATTGTGCTCTGCAATTCTCAGGGTGTGGCTAATGATGCAGTATTGACATCATATGGTGTGGCCCATGTGCTAGATCAACATGAAGTACTGCAAAATTGCAAAGTAGAAGGAAAAGGATAGCTGACCTTCAAAATATTTTACAATAAAAATCTGAAAGCATGATATTAACAGATTGCTTTTAGAAAATACACAATTAGCACAATTAAACAATTAAAGTTCACATTTAGGGATGTTTTATCACAATACAAATTTTTTTTGCAGGGTATGATATATTTAACTGATTAGGAACAAAATATTTATTATAAAATACCTGTTCCCTATTGTCTTGTGTCTTGTGAATTTCATAAAAAAATATCATAGATGATGAGAGTTGTTTTGTTTTTTAGAACAATGTATCCCATATGTGGACCTCAGGTCCACACAAAACCTTGATGATGACCACCAGCATCATTAAAACCAATGGAAACAGCAGATGGGTCAGGGCAGAGATATTTGAAGCAGAAATACATAATAAAACAATATCCCAAGCTTTTATTATCTCACGGAGCTCTAGTCAGTCCATGGCCTGAAAATGGAAAGTATGTGATGCAACAGCAAACATCGTACTCAAACTTATCGCCTTCCATTTATACGTGTCACTGTGCCAGTATCCCAGACTTACCTCTCCCCACCTGCTCCAGCACTGGTGACAGGTAAATGGAGAGATTTTCCTTTTCGCACATCTCTCTCTTCATCACAGCAGACTGATGCAGTGTCAGATCCATGCCCCCCCCCAAAAAAAAATCTGAACAGGACCACATGAAAGTCAAACTTCTCCACTAGAGGCTGGAAATCTCCTCCGAGCTGAAGGGGGAAAGCCACCTTTTTCTGGTCAGCCGTGGCCTCAGAATTGGAGAAGTCGGTACTCTTCCCAGCTGCATCATTTTCAGGCTTTAACTTCCCACCGTATGCTGTAAGTCTGGGCAGGAGGGAGCCACCAGAACCAAAATCTGCCCTTGGTCGTGCTTAGAAACTCTGTCCATAAAGGCTATGAACATGGCTAATGACAAAGGCAGGCCTCTCAGAGTCCAACAGCCGGCCACTCAGGCTGCTGGGTGACAGAGCCCTGGTTATGTGTGGAGGTGAGGCCATCTATTATTAGCCGGTGTCACTTCACTTACCACAGAAAATCAGGCTCCTCCCCCCCCTGGGGTGGCATTCCACATCCCAAGAGCCAGTTTAAACAACCATGCATCTGGTTGCCAAAGCCTTCAGCTTTGATTGCTAATCAATCCTCTTTGCACCGGTCCCTATGGTTCATCCTGCAGGTAGTAGGCCAATAGGGAGATGGCTTTGCTTCACTCCTTCTGGCTTGGACAGGCAGGGTCCCTAAAGGAGGAACCACCTGGTGCTTGCTAATGAACCCCAACCTTATGCAATTGCCATCTGGATGGATGAGCACATCTTACAATCAATGAATGCAGATTGCTTTACGTCACAATTTGCAATGGATGGCAGAGAAGACATGTAAATGAATTGTAAATTAAGATTAAGATGTGGCCCTTCACCTACTGTAAATCCAATGCAAGGGGAATGGTATTTAGAGACATATTTCCAGTTAAGATTACAAAAAACTGATTTCCAGTTGCTAAATGCAAGGGCCCATTTTCACAAAGAACCCTTAGACTAAAAGGAGCTCTTCCTGACATTATTTTAGTGACATCTAAGATTTTTCTTAGAATGCTGCTTTGGTTAGGTAAAAGCTATTAACAAAGCACCTTAAGCCTTCAGAGAGTACTGAAAGTAAAACAAAATGATAGAAGCAGTAGCTTAGAAAGACTTCTAGAAATCTAGAAGATTTTGGAAAAAGAACTGAACACCACTTAAATAGTGGAATAAATGGGTGCCTATACTGTCATTAATTGGGAGATAAGATCAAACCTATTATCCTTATGAAGGAAATAATTTAGCTTACAATGGTTAAATATGCACCTTTAGTAATGTCATTTTGTTAGTAAAGATATTTCGTAGGAAAATATTTGTTGAATAATACCAACATGGAAGGCATTCTCAGAAAAACTAATGCTTCACATAATAGAAACTTACTAACTTGGTGCAGTAGTAAAACTGAATATTTAAATTACAAATAATCATGTAGTTTTTATTTAACATGATAAGCCAGATTGATAAGTGTAATTCAACATGAATTTTTACATAGGATCAATCTGGGAAGCTTCCTGTAGAGCATATTGGCAAAAGGGAGGAACATTTAGTTTAATTCTTCAACCTGATTGCTTACCTGCCTCTCATGTCGAGTTTTTAGCAGTAGTAGCCTAGACGTATCACATTCTTGATAAATCAAACTCTTACTAAATCGGCTCGGGAAAAACGCACAAATATCGTTCCATCCACAAAGGCTTCTGTGTTAGACAAAAATAGAGCATATTCCAGCTAAAACCTGTGCAGGCATGTTAGTTTTACACTGGAAAAAATTAAAATCTAGATAAGCCATTTTTTCTTAAGTGCATTTGTTCTTGAATCGAGAAGGTACAGTAGAAGGGAGGTTTTGCCAATGGAACAAGACGATTTACATTTAAAATAAGAAAGCACAATTACATTGTCTTATTTCAATTGCATTTTATCTAAATATCTTATTTTACGAGTAAAAATACCCATTCCATTGGGAAACTATCTAATTTACCTACTCAAATTAAGGGAAATACACTTAATTTAAGAAATGTTTTACTTATTTCTAGATCGTTTTTTCAGTGTACTTCAGCCTTCTGCCTCTGGTTGAAGCGTTGAAGCCATGCACGTTACTGCATTTCATTGGTCTGGAACATTTTTGCATCAAGGCTAATGCATCTGTTGGCTTAAGGCAAGATACATTTTCCAGAGTTTTTGAATATACAAATGTCACAACAATTAATCTTGCAAGGTAAATTTGACATGATTCCACATTACAAAAACATCCAATAAATTCAGTGAACTCAAACCACATGGCAGGCTATGTGAATAAAGTGCCTACAAACACACCGCAAACTCAGTAAATTCATTTATACTTCTTTGACAAAGTTTTTGTGCAAATACCAAAAAGAAGGACTAATTTAAGATTTTTAATGAGTTAATGTCTGTCAGGTCTTTTAAAGGTAAATCAATTCAAATCACCTAGAGGATTAGACCCAGCCTTATTGATAACAAATCTTTCAATTACCCAAACAATTACAACACCAAATTTCACATTAACACACACAAAAAAATAAGTTTAAAGTATTAAACTCTTGACATTCACAAAAATGGTAAATGTAGACTGTTAGGTTCTTTGTATCTGTGCATGTTTTTTTGTTTCAGCCAGCAGCATCATGACTGCAACTTGGTCAAAAATAAAAAAATTTGATGTAGGTACATCGTAATTAATGCCCTTTTTAATTGCTTATTTTGTTCTTACAGTTTTACAGTATTTTTTGTGTGCTTATATATACAAGGAAATACCATGAAGCAGTCTTCCAGGTGGAATCAATCAATCACTCAGTAGGAGAGAAGATACTAATTTGTATCTCTAACACAGCATTTCACAATTTTTTTTACCTATATCATGTTTGGATATTACAAAAAGGAAAGACTGAATGATGCAGGGATTTAATTATGTAATATCTCATAATAGTTTAATAAAAGCTTCTCAAACTCATCCTTTGAGAAACTGAAAAGTATTACTGCAGACTCTGTTGATTCTAATGTCCTGCTAGTCTCTTTCTGCCAATAAAGAATCGATCTGTATGTTGTTCTTGACTCCTGGAGGGAGGTTTTCCATCTACCGGATGGTGTTCTGTGTGCAGAATTCTCCTTTTTTTCTTCCATAGTATTTACTGTTTTGTTTCTTCTCAATTTCACTGTCTCCATATTGTTCAAATGTTGTGCCGGCAATAGTTTCTGATATCTTACATTCTAGGTTTGAAGCTTTCTTTGGCCTAATTTTTGGTTAATGTCAGCTGGAAACAAGGAATTTTCTCTTAAGTTATGCAGCAAAGTGCAGTCTCAGCCACGGTTCAGCCTTTGGGAATGCTTTTAGCTTGGTCTAGCTGATTTTTAAGCCTTAAGTAGCTGCTTAAGTAGCCATACGGTTTCTTTAAAAAATGAAGCTTATTGGCTGACAACATAAAAAGCCTGTGCAGAGCCAAACAAAGGCAATATGTAGATTAAACATGGGTTTCCATGCAGATGCCAGTGTTGCACCATATTCTCTAACCATATGGGCCCGGTCTCAATAGTCACTATTTTCACTAATTGGTAGAAGCGTACATAACTGTTTAAGTGTGCAGGTTGTAAACCCTTATGCAGGTCTGCGCTGTACCTGTTATTTTGGTGGGACCTGTCACTGTATTTGCAATCTTACTGCTAAAACATTTTTTTTTAGACTGCAACAAGAAATAGTTTTTTTGTTGTCAGTCTTTTTCAGTGTTGTAAAATCTTAATTATTTTAATAATTAGAGCTGAAATTTTTTTTCGACACATTCGCTGGTGCTTAATTTTTTTATTTATGAGTTAATAAAAGTACAACTGAGACAATACATTTCCCAGATTACAAGATATATCTACAGTGAGGAGAAGACAAAAAACTAAACATCAATATACAAAAGCAGATATTGAGAGAAATTAGTGCAGCTAGAGAAAAAGCTTAGAGAGAATGAAATTGAAATATTTTCATTTTAGAATAAGTATGTAGACATCTGAGATTCCTTTCATGAAGCAGGTGTAATGAAAACTCTAAGTTGGTTAATCATTAAATTCAGGAAACACAGAATTTCCATTTCACAAAGAGAGGTTACTAAACTTCTATATCTGTTACCGTAGTAACATTCTCAGCAGAGCTAGCCTGGTCAGAAGCAGGTTGTCTCGGTCCTAGTAAAAGCTAATCACATTGTTTTTATTTCCTGATATAGTCAGGAGAGTTCTGTCTATGTTCTGTATGAACAATAAAGAAAATAATTTATTAGGTATGTTAGACTCATTAGGTTTTACCAAGACAAACATGGTATATCTGAGGACCCAGTCCATGAAGGAGCATTATTTGCATTATCAGGAGAGGGTTCTCAGACTGCGTATAGATGTCCTTTATATTCAGAAAGTTGTTTATGAGTGCTAACATTTCACCTTACAATCCATCACATTCATCCACCATTTTATCCCTTCTTGCATTTACAGCATTCCATAGACTTATTTAACAGGTATTTAACAGAACTTGATATCAGTGAGAGAACATTGCTGTGTGTGATAGCAGCATTATAGAAAACAAGTGCACAGACAGCCATTTAGTATTTACTGTGTAATGTAAGACAGGATTAAATGAGGAGAAACCCCATGAGATGATGCACAGATCCTACCTGTTTTAACATGTACTTCTTCACCTGCTGCACCTAAAAACAATACATTGATCCCTTACCATTCCTGCAACTAGTTTCCCTTGAAATGCTATCATGTTTAGCAACAGACTAGACAATTTGACATTTATTAGCTTGAATAAATAAGTAATTCAGATATCATAAATACATATTCAGTCAAGTTGATAAATATCAAAATGGCCACTTAACACATGTAAGCACTTCTAGGTATATCAAACTTAATTCGTACTGGTACAATTTTTTTTTAATGACATTCTGATATTCAGTGTCTGATAGCATAATGTAATTAAGGAAATAGGAATGGAATTTTGACCTGGAAAAATTGTATTTTAGTGATCAACAAATGGAACAACAGAGAGGAGAGTGCTTTTAATAAATGTGAAAATTGTGTTGTTATCTTTAAACACATTCTCTAATTATTTTCTTTTTATTTCTGCATCAAAATTTTTATTTCCAGTGGTGTGAAATAGGCACTTCATCTTGCCTGTTGTCTTGGTGACACACACTCCACTGGCGATGGCTTTTCATAGCTGTTACTAGCGTTGCGGCAATACCATTTTTTGGCCCTGATATCGATACCCGATACCTGGCTGTGCAGTATCGGCCGATACCATACCGATATCATCAGTTTGAAATTGATGTGTGTGTGTATATATATATATATAAAGAACTGCATACTACCTGGATGTAAAATAATTGCCATCGTGACTTTGTCTACCTTTGTAAAGCAGGAAAAAGACAAAAAGTGAATCCAGTAGAAATTTTGATTGCCTTCCTGGAATAAGTGACAATAGTTGAATAAACTTTTGGCTCTCAAAATGGTATCGGTGCCCTATTTCTTGGCACTTGCCGATACCAATACCACCATTTTAGTGCTGGATCAGGGCCCCGTCCAATACTGGTATCGGTATCGGTGCAACATAGAGACTGACATTTTTTCGGGAATCCCACGGGTCACGGGATTCCCGTGGGATGGGAGTCAGTATTGTAACGATCACGTGATTGGGACGGTATAGGATTAAACATTAACGGGAGCAGACGGGAGCAGGAGCAAACCAATATTAACTAAAAAAAACTAGGATCGATGCCAAAAAATAAAATAAAATAGAAAGAAAAAAAATCCTGGACTGGCGCCGCCATTTTGGAGTTTTTTTCCTTGAAGCCTACACTATAATGCGAGTCAAAAAAACTACACTACCCAAAAGCCAACAGTTTTTCCGCTTTGAGTTTTTCACCCGCGCTCAAAAACAATGGAGGGACTGACAGTTACTACAGTTAGAAACAGGAACTTAACTGACCCTTCATAGAAATTCAGATTCAATGTATTGGCAGAAATCTTATTGAAGACAACAAGAATGGGAGTGGTGCGGGAGCGGGAGTCATTCTGAATGGGATCGGGATGGGAGTGGGAGTAATTTCACCATTCAGTGGGACGGGACAGGATTTAGATTTCTACTCTTGCCCGGGATCGGGACGGGACACAATTTTTTTTGTCCGTGGGAGTGGGACGGGACGGAGTGAAAATCCACTCCCGTGTCAGTCTCTAGTGCAACACTAGCTGTTACACACGAGCATGACTCTGAGTGAACCTACTCAGAGTTAAATAAATTCAGAGCTGAGGATTAAAATCTGAGTTTTTTTAAACTGCTTTGTGAAATGTAACTCTTGATTTCCCGATTTGATATTAATATTTGAGGTATATGCTCCAATTATTTACATTTAATTTTGGAAGGGTGGAAAAATGCTGCTTGCTGGGATTGGTGCACAAAATATGCCTAGTTTAAACACAAAGTTTGCAAATTTTAAATTTCAAAAATAGAATTTAGATCATTGAGGGATTCATTTATATCTTCAACTAACATATTTCGCAGTAAATTGTTCATTCTTCTCTCCGAAAGAGATGGTTTTTTTGCTCTGCTGGCTTGTTTCTGGTTTTACCATGGGCCTCTATAGTTATCTTAGTCTAAATTCTATAATCTGTTAATTTGTCCATTGATTACAAATTGGCTTTTTTTGTTGTTGTTTTTTTTTCCGTTTGTTATATTGTTTGTTTGCTTTTTTGTTTCATTTATCAAGCAATCAAAGCACTTAGAAAACAGCCTCTCACCAAGCAAAAGAGTCATCCAAGCATAATATGATATTTTCTGTCTCCTCACTCAAAGTTGCTTTAAGCAGCTATCTGAATCCCTCTTGAGCTATAATTCCTTGGCAGTAATTTTTTAGAGCCTAGATAGATGCTCTCTTAGATAATTTTGAGAAGCTTAGTATATGCTGCCCACAACAATATGAATTGTTTCACATTAAATGTTAAATACATTTCCTGTACAATTTATGTGATTTTATCATTTTAAACCACTTTCAAATTTATGCAATGCCGATATACAACAAGGCACTTTACAGAATAAATTATTGCAAATCAAACAGACAGATTGGTTAAAATTTACCTATCTATTTACTGAGCTGATTGCATTGATTTGTTGACTTCACAGGTGAATTTATGTTTGTAGAGATACACACTAAAATGTTGACATGGGAAGGTTAAAAGTTTTGGTAAAACTATGAGGTGAAAATCTACATGTCACAGTTCCTACTTTATATTAGTCTATCATAAGATACCAGTGAGACACAGCTTGGTTGTGGTTAGAATGTGTCCATTGTGGGTAAAAATACTTTCATTCAGGAAACTCTCTTTCAAACAAACACACATGTTTACCTGCCTTGTATTGTGCAGAGAGAATAATTAACATATAGTAGCTTTGCATATAAATACTTTATCAGGTGCTTTGTTAAAAAAAAGATTACAATTTCATAATTTGAGACTAAATTTTTACTTTTTAGCTGTACTTTATCTGAAAAATGGTAGTTTTAATTCCAGCCTTGAGTTTATTTTGACTCAAATCTCTACTCACATTTTCCCAGTCATCATAAGAAAAAAAGGTTCAGTTGGCTGTTCACATCTAAGTCTACACAATTTCAAATGGATTTAGGACAGCTATGCAAGGACGTTCACTCTTATCTCTCCTCAGTGATCCCAAAGCTTGGTATCACTGTCACGTTGTAAAGCAAACACTTTTCTCAGGCTTTCTTGCATAATGCAGTAGAGTTTCCCCACGTGTTTTTACCCTGCATATGTTAATCTTGCAACCTTTGTACAAATAAGTAAAAACCCTTGAAATTATTTGTTTTTTTTACGGTGAATATATATATATATATATATATATATATATATATATATATATATATATATATATATATATATATATATATATATATAAGAAGTAAATGTATTCCCTGGTAAAAATAAATCCTGTTTTATAACATTTCTCATATGTGAGGATTGGGCTAGAGGGGTGTTGTTAAAGCTCTCTAAAATAGTACATAAAGTCTCTCATCTCTTCAGTTCAACCTCAAGTCTACTGGATTTAGTTCTGGGGACTTAGGTGATTATGTTAGAAAGTTGTCTGTGCAAATTCTTACTCATCAAAGTCATGCCAAACAACAAACATGCTTAAATCGGAGGCAATGGCACTAGAGCACCCTGAGGTGGGAGCACTGATTTTTTTAAGCACCTAGAGGCCCAGCTCAGATGTGAATCAATGACCCACCTGTCGTTTTGGGTCAGTGGAGTCTGTTATTTTGTATGTTTTTTGTTTGGCAATTTGCATAATCTTAACTCAGAAAAACTGAGGAAGTCAGCTTGCATCCATATTAAGTCTGTTTTGTGGATGAAAGTTAATGATGTTTCTGATGAGCCATGTCTGTGTTGATTTAGATTGTTGCTCTGCTAAATGACTCAATGATTATCCATTTTTGGTTTTCTTCTAAAAGTCATGATCCCTTACAGCCTAATAAGTCTTCTATGGCCTTTGTAAGAGATAAGAGCCCACAGCATTACATACCATTTATACTTTACATTTGTTGTCAGGCACTTCTTTATATATTTAGATTTTTTTCCCCACACCAAACCCACCTTGAGTTGATGATACCTAGCCTGATAAACGAGAGTAAATGTGAGATTAAATGTGTGATTTAGTTTGGCCCAGCTGCTGAGACATCAAAAGATTGTTGATGAGAACAAACCGTTGTCTTTCCAACCATGTCTGTGCCTTTTGGCCAAAGCTCTGACCAATGAGCGCAACTGATTGTGACGTAGTAAGCGTGACAGAAAGCTGGTGGGGGAGTGTGAATTAACAGCCTGTCAGTAAAACGGCGAATACATCCTTCCCAAAAATGAATAAAGTAGAGCCTCTTCCTGCTCACGTTTCAATGAAAACCCAAAGTCTAATCCTTCCAAAACTGATCCCAGAGCTGAGTGGAAGGTGAACTGTTCAATACTTGTTGCCACCTTCCTTGTTGTGCTTTTTCCAGCGTAGTGCAGCATTGTCTTCACGCCCTCAAAACCACCCCCCACTTTGCATCCAAAAATTCAAAACACCTCTCTGCTTTGTGATTGGCCCGCCAGTTCTAGGGCCTGTGGCATTGATCGAGGCTAGAGCACTCGCAAGAAAAATAGATTTTGGCAACTGGCGGTTGGGGCTAGTTTGCCAGGCTAGATGAAACCTAAAATTTCAGTATTTATCTCATCTTTCAAAAGAACCAGTCAAAGACCTATCAGCATTCAAGAACTCAACCAGATTATATTTGTTATAATAGTCCCGAACAAAATTACTTACCAATATTTACATATTGGTATGTGTAAAGTTGTTTTAATGTTGTAGTGTCATGATGGCTCTCTTTACTTTAGTCTCTGGTCATCTTCCTTACTGTGAGCCTTAGACTTATGAAGATCAGCACACATCTGTCCTAAATTACTGACATGTTCTTTTTGTAAATACTTTTTAATTGATTTAAAGTGTAGGTAATGAGAAAAATGTGTCTATGTCCCATGACACTGATGAATAATTAAAAATAAACACAGTGATCAGCTCAATATATTAAAGTTTAAATTTGATTTGATTTAATTAGAAACCGTTTAGCTCCTGTCTTGATACAGGACCTGTCTTGTGTCATTTCAATTTTCATTAAAAATACTATTTTATAACATTACGCATACACCCATCCATCAACCCATCAAAGGCTGAAATAAACTAATAAATGAAATTAATAAATACAAATAAAATACAAAATGACATTTGCAGTTGTTTAAATATTACCATTATCATCAGCAACAAGACCATTGTTTTTGCAGATTTTCTTCAAATTAGTGGATATTCTTCAGTAATCAAATCCTTGTATAATGTTTATCCTGCCTTTATGTATAGAACTCCAACAATCAATTATCAATTATATTAAAGAGGTTCCTTTATTATTACCTCGCCAAAATACTAATTTATATCAGAAATCTATGCAACTGTCATTTTTTTTCTTTTGTCACCATTTTATCTGAAACCTAAGGAAATCAAACAAAATAATTTACAATTTCAAAAAGGATATAAGATACATTGAACTTATAGTTCAACATACTTTACAGAATCTAAGGCGGTGATATGATTAGACTGTTGAGAATGTATTATTGTTTATGGAGAAGAAACTTCCTTTAATTGTAAATATGGAGTAAATGTTTATACCTTGATTTCATTGCAATTATTCAGGGTGATGTTTCTCAAAAAGCATTTCTTAATACGGGGATTTTCACCACCAAATATGTAGTCAAATTTCAGAGTCTGTCTTTCTTATATTTCCAGATATTTTACTGGTTCAATAAAATATAACTTTATTTTAACCCTTTTATTCCTTTTATTATTTGTTAAACCTATTCTGAATGTCTGTATATAAAAATAAATTTATAAAAACAAAAGGTTTTTTTTTTTTTTTTTTGGACTTAATTATATTCACCCCAGTGCTGCTCTTGGCAGCTGGTTGACCCACTTTTATCCAGCTCTTAAGAAATCACACAGCACATGGGTTTTCCATCTTCTTTCCATATCACTGCTTTTTCTTTTTTTTCTCCTTTTTTTTTCAAGAGTCCACTTCAAAAAACCTCTTTGCATGACATATTTAAAAACAGAAAAATCCCTCTCCGGTCTGTGCAGAATGCATGGATGTTTCCACTTTCCCCGGAAACTGATTTGTATTTTTTAAGCCTATTTAGGACTGGGAAGCTTTAACATTTCCGCCTAATCCGCCTCAGACTTACAAAGTGTGAACTGTCACCATATATGTTTCCAGCAGAAATAGTCATTGTCTTCTATTTTTTCTTTGCAGGTCGAGGAAGCAAGCTCTCCCGGTTGTAGGTTTTAGATTTCATCATCACCTGTGAGAGGCAGAAGAGGAAACCTGTGAGGGATGAGGGTGGGGGACTGTAAGTTGTACTTTGAAGATGCCAAGTCGTGTTTTGATGCTCAGCTATGCGGCATGAACCAAATGTGATGTGTTCTTTAAGGAAAAATTATCCCAGACCCTGTTTTAACATCAGAGTTAAGCTGCTTTTATCAAACGGCAAGGAGGGAACAGGAAGATTTATATATAATTATTGATGCTTTTATGAACTGTGCTTGCGCTCTAATTCTACAAATTTTTCTTTAAATGTTTTTATTTCTTAAAAATGAAATAAATAACTTAAGGACAATCTCTTGCCGCAAAGTGGTGTTAACAAAATAAACGAAACACCACTACCGTCTGATTATGGATTTGGACTCATACATACGCCAATAGCTGTGTGCATAACATTATCCAGCTTTATCCATTTATCACAAAAATGTCCCTGTGGGGCTGTTCCATCTTGTATCTCCACTCCTGCCAAGTTTCAGAAGCAGCGAGGGCTTCCTGTGGTGGAGCGAGCCAACCCTGGCAGCGACCTCCTGACAGGGAAGCAGGGCCATGTCTCCTCCCTGCTCAGCACTGTGCATCCTAACATGGACTGCTGCTGTTCTCCTGCACCATCTCTTTCATTCGGCACTGTTTTATAGCATTCCATTCAAAGGAGAGAGAGCAAGGCAGGAGTTTTCAAAAGGATGGAGGGGGGGTTTTTTTCTGTTTTTTTTTTTTTCACTTTTTCGAACCACAAATTTTAATGTATGTTATTGGGATTTCATTTACTAAAACACAAAGCACTGCTATATTGTATAAAGGAAATGCTAATCTCATAACCCATAAATAAAAATAAGTACATAAGTAAATAAAAAAATAAAAAAGTATATCTTACAGAGCATTGTTCAGCTCATCATCTGAAAAGGAGTATGACACAACTGACACGCTACAAAGGTTGACAAACACATTGGAGTCTCAGGTGGACAGAATGGCTATTAAGTGTTCTATCCACAAAACTGTCTGTTTTTAGAGTGGGTTTTCTTCATCATGGAAGGCAAACCAGATAAAAATTGATAGGAAAATGGAGGTAGCTTAATGGAGCATATTCCTGGAAGAAAATCTGTAAGAGTTTGGCTACATTAGAATAGTTTACTTCAGAGAACAGAGGTTCTCCATCCAAAGGGGTAAAGCCTGACATTTGATTAAGATATTACTACATAAAGGTAGTTATGCAAAATATTGACTTAGGGAGGCCATAAAAAACATTATTTTGGAAAATATCAAAAATAATTTATCTTCAAATTTGCTTTTGGTAAAAATTTCATGATGGTTTAACAAATACAAGTCCAAGTAAGACACATTTGGATGTAATCTGACAAAAAAAAGGTATACACAAGAATGCCAAACATACTCAAATATTTGAAATCACCTATTTTGTATATTTAGAATTTCTCTGATTAAAATCAGACTTTATTTTCCCTGAGTGGTTTCCTTGCAATTTAATTTTAGGATTGAAAAAGTGAAGAGAACACAGGGTTTGGAAATCATGCAAATAAATGTTTTAAATGAATTTGGTCCAGAATCCTACTGATTCAAATGCTTTTATGCAGTAAAGTCATAAATGCATCCACTTAGATCCAATGTAGTAAACACAGTCAAATTCAGTTAATCATAGGTTGCCAATTAGTAAAAAATCTTTGCAGGGACTTTTACTGTTCCTCATTCTAACCAACAATGAGGAAACAACTCAACTCAAAGTCTGAACGTCTTTTCCAATTATTATCCTTTTAAAGAGTTAACATTGACAACATCATCATCATAAGGTTAATATTACAAGTTAAAAACCAAAATCCCATAAAACTGTTTTTAATTCTGTTGTTAGACCTTAAGATTGTTCATTGAGATTGACAATTGCTTGTTCCAGTGAGTTTGTCTTGTATCAAAGTTGCATAAAACTTACACATACACATCTTTCTAGTAATTGCAGGTATATTTGCTGATCTTATTTTGCCAGTGAGATAGAAAACCATTGAAAGTTTCAGAAGTGTAATTCAAAAGCAAAACTCGCTCTTTGTAAAGAGTCATTAGACAATGCATTAGATTTGTTTTATGGGGTAGGGTTTACAGCAAATAAACATCCACAACTTAGTTTTTAATTATTATTATTATTATTATATTTAATTCTTCATAAAAATAAGACACAGTAATGTCCCCCTGATAGGCTTTATGTCCATGTGCTCAACAGTACAGATAGAGGTGCAACAGAAAAGAATTCTATACCTAATACCGGCATGCAGGACAAACACCAGCCTGAGCCTAGGCTTCACTTCAAAATCTTCCTAAGGCTGTTTTATCCCCCTTTACTGACAATTTGTATCCCTTACACATGAAATCTTCAGTTTCTTTCAAAATTAAGTTTTGTGGCTCATCCTTCTAGGAGGGTGTACATAGATTTTTTTTTTTTATTATTTAGTCAGATGGACATAAAAAAATTCTCTGAACCTTATTTTTGGGTCATTCATTAGCTGCAATACAGTTGTAAAAATACATGCTTACTTAGCATGTGTCAGACTATCTATTGTGAATGAATAAGAAACCCAATTTTCACATTTTGAAATAAATCAATAAAAGAATCTACATTTTTGGATGACATTTTAATATATTCTGAACTAGCCTTACTTTTTAAATCTGGATAAATGACTTTTTAAAAACCCTGAAGCAAGATATGAAGACTGGCTGATTTTGCTCATTAACATATACGCACCCCCAGTCCTGGTAGTGCTGCCAAAAAAATGCCTAAAATATAACAGACTGCCTTGAACTATTCAAAGTCAGTGTCTGGTTAATAATGATAAAAGTGCAATGTTCTGCACTATTTTTGTATCCAAAACAAGTTCAAAGAGAATAAACATTTGGTTCGTAAACCTTTTTTTTATTCATCTATGTTTTATCATCAAACAGTGGTGGTGTGTCATATCTTTGGCAAATAAAAATAATAAAACCCCCCAGAAAATAACACCGGATGATTGCTTCATATGTCAGTTATCTGAATCACTTTGGAAAATTTCTGGCTCAACATGTTTATATTTGCTGTAATTAATCTGTTGTTAATCATTATTTCAACTGCTGACATCTTAAAGCGAAGTCACACTGTCCTGACAGTTTGTTGAAAACTGGTTTGCACCAGTATTGTGGGACCTGTAGAGATGTGTAAGTGACAACTGTTGTATAGAAATGTACATTTTTTTGTAAAGATATTTTTATCAAATGGCATGTTTCCTGTAACTTTGTATTTTCAGTTTTCATGTACAAAAAAAAAGAGGAAGGCGTATTCTAACTGTTGTAAGGCTGCTGGAGTCAATGTCATTGTAGATAACTTTGTGTTCTTATTGGTGAATAAAAATATTGTGTCCTGTATTTAACTATCTATTTTCATGTGGATGGTTTTTTTTATTTTTTTTTTCAGACTTCCTAGACATTGGATAAAATCAAACTCAAAACTTTTCAGGATTTTCAAATTCAAGGACCACATGTAGCAACATTTACCTACTGCCATCACCGAATTTTTTACAAATAAATGTTTTAAATTCAAGGCACAATTCAATAAAAAAAAACTGCATGACAGCTGGATTACACTCAATTAAAAATGTTGATGGAAAGCACCATCTACGTTCATATCCATAATATTCATAGCCTACATTCATATCCACAATATGGACACATCTAATTATGGTGAGTTGAAGCTTGTTTGAAGCTTCAAAGCTCTTTAACAGCTGTGTTGCAACATGGTTCTTTTCCCAAAGCCTCAGTCAAATGCTCACTGTGGAAAACTACGGGGTGCAAAACCTTTAAGATAGAAAGCTGTGCCCACCCTGGACTGGAAAGGCTTTGTTTTATCTCTCTTTTTATGTGGCTAATTTTCTATTATTCCTATTTTTGATTTGTTAATCATACAATTCTACCAATCCAATCAACAAATCAAGGTGGATGCTGGTGGACTACAGAAAGAGAGGGTGGGTTAGTGAAGCAGCTATGGTCACTGTGGCCATTTATTTCTGTTATAAACTCTTAAGATTTGAGGTTAGTGAACATGCATGCTTGGAGGATTAGCTGAAGCAGTGAAGAAAAATACGGAGCAGAATCGGGTATTGTTGCTCAGCCTACTTTGTTTGGAACATTGTTCTCTCTGGGTAAATCAAGACCCTTTTTTGTTTTTGTCATTATGTCACATTAATGGCATTTTGTGAGAGATATACACTCAAAACACACATAAAATACTCCAATATTGGTTAAAACACTTCTAGAAATATATGAAAAAATAGAATTCTTAGAGGAGGTCTAAAAATGTAAAACAAGAACATATGGTAATGGTTGTAGCATTTAATATTTACATAAAGTGAAACCTGTGCTAAAATAGTCTATGAAATGGGCTGGAGGTTTAGTGGATTTTCTGCAGAGATGTTTAGTGTCTGCCAGCATGTGGATGATTGCCTTTGCAGCTTTGGGATTGAGTCTATTTGTTTCTGATGCAATATTCCTGAATTGTTTTCCTGATGGAGGATAGAAAAACAATGCATTGCCCAGGTGGTGCTGCTGTAGTTACCTCTCGTAGTAGGAGTGTTTACTCCATTCACAGTGCCTGACATCAGTGCTTGAGTTTAAAAATGGGTATATTTTTGTCCATGTTTAACTTTTAAGTTAATTAAAGGAATACATAATTTGTTTTATTTTTTTATTGTTTTTTTAGATTTGGGGGATTTTATTGATAAGTTTTATTCTCTCTGAACTGTACTAGCGGTCACAGAGTCATTATTAAGCATGAAGCAAAAATATGGTTTGTTGATAAAGGATGCCCTGATAAAAAAAATGATGTCCCCCTGATTAATTTGTTTCTACCACCAGGTTTCCTGATGTATATAATGATGACCATTTATAAAAGGACATCACGATTCAGGGTGTTAACAGCACCCTGCCTCTGGTTACAAGTTACAAAATCACTTTAGGCTGGTACATCTTTTCTTCTAACTCTAAAACAGTTGGAAACTTCCACATCTTGACATTTTTCTTATTAAAAGATTACACAAGTTATTGCAGTTTAGAATGAATAACAACATAAAATAAGAAAACTACCACAAAATACTAACCATGAACTCTCCCATTGACAAAAAAAAACATGGATTCACTCATGGGACCTGTTGTCAAAATCAACCCCTATTTTGAAAAACTGCCTATGTAAACCTAGCTTTAAACGCCACACCTCGATATTGCAACACAATGGACAGGGGGCTTCAACTGGAAGTATCTGACAAACCAGACACAAAACCCTCAACACTAACTGAACATTTGTAGATAGACCCATGTTACATGCATTAAGGACATTATAAACAATATTGTTGTTTTATGCAATTTTTGGTGACATAACACATGTTTAGTATGATATCAGTTCATTTTACTAATGCTAGTTTTAAACTTGGATGCACAGTGAAACAGTTGGTAGCACTGCTGCCTTTGTCATGATTTTATCAAGAGACCCACATGCAGAGAAACCAGTTCAGAGACACCAGGGGGAAGGTTTAACAGGTTTATTGAAGAGATAATGCAGAATCAAGTGTTGCTCTGAACAATGCTCAACCGGAACTGAAAAGTGAGGGGAAGGCACAGCAGTTAGTTCAGGCTCAGTAGGAAATTTGATTCTTGAATTTGAAGAGGAGAAATTGGTTGCTGACTCACATTTCCAGAGAATAATAATTCTTTGACTCCAGTCTGTGTGCGGTAGTTCCAGTGTTTGTCAGATTCGGTAGAGGGCGCAAAGGGTTTACCCAGAATGCGGTTGTTTGTAGGTTTAAAGGAAAAGCTGACTGCCACTCAGATTTCCTGCGGTACTTGAACGGGTCGTAGTGGAGATGAATCCCTTGCTCAGTGTGAAGCTCAAACGATTTCTTGAGGAAAAGTAGAGTCAAACGTCCAGTTTAAATCCTCTGCTCAGTTTGAAGCTCAGATGATCCTTCCAGGGAGAGAAGGTCCGAAACATCCAGTTCGCAGGATGACTTCCTGTCGAGAGGCAAAGACAAAAAAACAAGATTAAGACTCAGGTTGACAAGAACTCAGTTTGACTCAGCAAAACTCAGCTTGGCTAGAGTACCCTAAACTGGCAAACACTCTGGCGTCGAGGTAGTGGCAGTCAGCAGCTTAAGAGCGCTCTGTAACGAGGTAACCCTCTGCAGGTGTGTGAGGAGGCAGACCAGAACCATGCGCCTCCTGGTGGAGGAAGGAAGACAAACACAGAAATAAAAAAACACACAGACAGGAATCCTGACAGCCTTGCAGCAAGTAGGTTCTGGGTTTGATTCCTTGCCCGTGGTCCTGCTTCATGGCGTTTGAATGTTCTCCCTGTGGATGTGTGGGTTCTCTCCAGGTACTTTGGCTTCCTCTCACAGTCCAAAAACATGACTGTTAGGTTAATTAGCTTCTCAAAATTGCCTTCAGGTATGAATGTGTGTGTGCATGGTTATGTGTCTTTCTGTGTCTGTGTGTTGCCCTGCGACAGACTGCTGTGTGTACCTCAGATCTTGCCTATTGACTTAGACTGAGCTGCAGTGTCGGGCAAATGGCAAAGCTAAGAAAGAATCCCCACAGACCACCGCTACCATCAGTCCTGCTCTCCAACATTCGCTCATAGGATAACAAAATGGATCATCTCTGAATCAAACTCCCTTCAAAAAACGAGATAAGTAACTGCTGCGCATCATTCTGACTAACTTTTGTCTTCATCCAGTCATACCGGGCAATGCTATTAGCCTGGAGGGGCTAACACTATACCGTGCCAATAGAAACAAAGAACTCAGTGAGTTACTGACCTCAGCTTGGATTCTTGCTTGGTACCTCTTCGGCTCTCAGATCTCCTAGTCTGTCAACCTGGTTTAGATTGAACTTTGAACTTTATCCCTTACAGACACTGTTGCCTCCTCGGGTTCGGCTTGTCCACTGCTTGCGTTTACGGCAGCAAGCGGTGGGCAATCTCCCCCGGGATTCCTCCTCTCCTCTTGAATTGGACTGAACTCTCAACCAGTGACTTTTTCTCCTTGTTGTGATCAGCTCGACATTGTCACTGACCTGAATTTCCTGTCTGATGTTTTAAATAAAGCTTGTTTGTTAACTGTCCTGATGTGTCTACTTGAATATTGGGTCCAAGGTCCTGAGATCATTACAGTTACGAAGCAAAATAAACTATTGAAATAACATTTTAGAAAGGCTATCATGGCTTTAGGGAAACATTTAACACACATGCAGAACACTTTCATAAGATAGAAATAAACTATGAAAAAGTTAGCCACCTGCTTTTCCGTCCAGCCACAATGCTCACTTCTATGCCATTTGGAGGAGAATATGGTAGAAAGGGTAAAAAAGAAAAGACAGAATCTCCGGGACCCTGATATCAATTCCCCTCTCAACCTGGCAGCCTGGATAAACTAGAGGGCAGAGAGGGTTGATCTTCCAAAATTAGAGATCACATAGAAGAGAACAAGAAATCCAAGAACGGTCAACAGGACTGTGACCCCCCAAGTTGACTGATACTGCCAGCCCTGAACCCAGCAATAGGAGTACACGATCCTGCGTACTGAACAGACAGGGTGCCCCTATAAGTCCCGGGTGGATGAGGAGGGATTGGCTGGAGGCCACAGAGTGCTGGTCTGAACAGGTTTGATCTGGGAGACATGGAACATTAGGTGAATATGGGGGAGTCGGGGAAGGATGACCAGAGATTTATATGGAGGAATATAACAGGGGATGAGTTTCTTGAAAATAGATCTCAAAGGAATGTCAAGGGATGAGAGCCAAATCTTTTGCCCAAGACACTACATCCGTGCTGGAATCCGTTTGTGTGTGTGTATTGGTGGATCTGTTCAGCTGTGTGTTGGAGAGCTGAAATAGTGTCAGGCCAAACCTTCTTACAGTGGTAGATATGCTGTTGGACAGAGGTAGCGGAGGTGTTTTTCTCATCCGTAGGAAAAAGTATTGGTTGATAGGCCAGTACATTTTGAAGGGAGACTGACCTGTAGCTGCAGAAATATTGGTCTTGCTCTACCCAAGGTAGGAAGTCAAATGGGTTGGGTAGATTTTAAGCATCTGAGAGTAGACTAGAGTTCCTGAAAAGTCTCTTGGTCTGGCCATTAGATTGGGGGTGAGATCCAGTTTGAACGACACCTTATTGTTGAGAGCTGAACAGAAGTGTTTCCAAAGAGTGACAAATTGAAATATGCGATCAAAAGAGATATATTTTGGTATGTTGAAAAACATGCTTGACCAGGAGCTTGGCGTTCTGGAATGCAGAGGCTAACTTTTGAAGAATAATTTGATGGCAAGCTTTAGAGTATGTGCTGTTTACTATTTTGCCATAAAATCTATTTTAAGAAGGGTTTTCACTTGAATTATTAGATATAAATTTAATATTTTCAATGATGTATGTTTGTTTCTTTCTTATTACAGAATCCTCTGAACATTTACTGCCAAAAAGGTATAAAAAGAAACATGAAAAAAGTAAAACCTAGTCATTTAAATGCAGTCCTTTCCATAAAAATGGAATATATAACGGATGGTAACTTCTGATTATAGAGACCAGTTTTGATCACCTTGAATTATCTCCATATGTCACTTACACTGAATTGGCAGCAACAGATGGCAGAGTTAAAGCTCTCCATTTATCCACAGTTAGAGGTAATGGATAAAGGTTAATGAGGGCCAACCTCAGTGCCTCAACTAATTAGTCCCCTAAGTATAATCGCCTGCACCAGTGCTTGGCATGACTGGGCACAGCTGTTCCATTTTAACCTATACATGAAACAATTTTCACTTCTTGATAAAGCGTTGCAGTTTATCCATCTGTAAAGTTAAGGCTGGAAACTCTTACATAGAAGAAATTCACTAACAATCAGACACCAGAGTTAGTCCACAATGACATTAAACATACCTTTTTTTATACATTTAAACGTCCAGGTTAAATTTTACTTTCACACCTTAAAACAGAACTGTCAGCTGTAGTTGACACCCTTACTCTAAGACTTTGTCTTTAAACTATAATCATAGATGTTGAGTTTGATGCTTTAGCATAGTAAATATGGGCTACCAAGGCTTCAAGTCCATCACTTGTTTTTGCTGAAGGACTTTATAAATCCCTAATGACTCATAAAGAAAGCAGCCACAAAACCTTTTCCAGTGTTGCACATATATGAACTGGAGAGACCTGTTGCAGCTGAATCTAAACACTTACCTGCAGCACATGTGGTATTAGATTAATACCACGTTAATACAGCTAACTTGTAATTTAAAACCTCATATCCTTCCTACGCTGTGCTATTTTTGATATCTTAATACCTGCATTAATTCTGCTGGAATACACATGGAAACTGGAAGTGTTTAATATAAAAAAAAAATCAGCTGCGCAGCTGCATTATCTACTTTCAGAACACATTTAAATAGGTCAGATAATATCAGTTCTCTTTGGATAAGATGTTCAATATAATGTCAAAGCATTCAAGTTTTCAATGCATCCAAGTCAGCTATAGGTCCATTTAAGAAAGTGTTCCTCCTCTTGTTTAAACTACTCAAAAGTTTTGATATGGAGTACAATCAGAGGGAAATGATAAAAGGTCTCACTATTATTGGTCATAACATCTATCATTGCACCTTTGCATAGCTACTGGCCATGGGCGTAGTTTTGCATAGGGACCATAGGGACATGTCCCTACCAAAATTTTGGATCGACAAATTTGTCCCTACCAATAATTCAATGTGAATAAATGAATGAATGTTTATAATTTACAATACAGCATTGTTTCTGCAGTCTCTTCTTTTTCTCTCACAGCTCCGCTGCATGGTAGGTGCTGCTGTCGCTCCATCCATGAGTGCCTGCCCAGTCTTTCCTATCCCTTTAACTTAGCAGCACATGTAACTGTGCTTCGCTGTTTAACTCCACTCTCATTGGTTGTTCTGCCTTAAGTTCCACCTTCTCTCTTCCTGATTGTCTGTTTTCTAGTCCGTGTGCATGCATGCATGCTTGGTGCGCAAAATTCAGTTACTACAGTTACTACAATAAATATTAGACTACAAAACTAGTCCCAATTAAAAAACTAAATATTATTTGCACCAAAACAGTAGAAAGCTGCTGATTGCAGTTTTGTAAAGAAGCAAGAGAGAGCGTTTGATTAGAGGAACCTAAGTTGGAATCTTAAAAATGTTTAATTTGAAAGTAAAGTACATTTTATTAACAAAAACCTTTTTTTTTTCTTTTATAAAACGAAATATTTATAGTCAGAAAAGAATTCTGAAGACTGCTGGAAAAATGGGCAAGTAAAGGCTGTAAGCTATCAATAATTCTGGTTCTTAGCCACAGCCGATTGGAAAAGAAAATGTGAGAGTTTCCTTTTTATCAATATTTTGTTGCTATTACTCTTTTCATTTTATGACGACACTTTGAGGCAGGTCAGGTATAAATAGCAGGTGTTATTTCTTTTACAGAGTATAACAACACGAAATGATGGCTAAACATCTGCTATTTTTTGTTTAGAAAGAATAATTGGTATTCCACATAATGATGCTATTTAATTGACTATTTCTACTTCTAGAAATAGGATAAAGACAAACAGAGGAACACTATTCACATTGATTTTAATCTATATAGATTTCCACACAGTCCATAAGTAAACCAGGAAAAACACTAGTGTCTGGTAAAAATGCTGGAATCTGGCTGTTTATTTGGGATATATTACATTACAGATAAGATAGTGTTACATTTTACTTTTATAATTATTAAAAGTGATTTTATATTTGATTGAACTTAGGCTCATTCTTAGAGTTGTGCTTTGTAGTTGATGCCTCTAAAAAAGAAAAGAAACAAGCTACTTTAACAGTCAGAAAGTAAGCAATATAGGATGATATAAAAGGTTGTGTTTCATTAAATCCCTTTATATTAAATACACTCACATATAATAGTAACATTATATTATTAGAGGAAACACAGATATCCAGTAATAACGATGCAGGGCAGCTTGAAGGTGAAGTAGCTCGCCCTTCAGTGCTTCAGATTATGTCTAAATGACTTTAATTACAACATAAGGAGCAGCTATTTTATTTATATACAATATAACTATCAATTTGTATTTGATATTGCTGGATTTAGGGAACTCAAACATTGATTGGTTATGTTGCAGCACAGGCAGAGAGAGAAGTTCCCAAACCTTCAGGGCTTCAGGTGAGAGTGTAATTTTGTTCAGTATGATTAACTGGATTCCATAATCTCTGTTGGTGTTCACAAATGATACCACATGAATTTTAGTATAGTTTGCTTGATTAACAAGTTGGATTTTATCTCCACTACAGATGTATTATGTAAGAAATGTGTTTGCAATGTTACGATAAAATTAGGGCTGCAACTAACATTTATTTTTGAAATCGATTAATCTGTCTGTAATTTTTTTGATGAATCGATTAATAATCAGCTAGCCAAAGGTTCATTAAAGATTTTTACGAAAACCAGGTGAAACTAAAACCTTTCATTCCAATTTATTTTAAGTCCTCTATCAAAAGGAATACCAGCTGATCGCATTGATTCATAGACTCAAAAGCAATCCCTTACACCACGGATACTTATAGCGACAGTGGAGAGAAAAACAACCTTTTTAGCAGAAGAAAATACTGGCCGAACCAGGCTCAGTGTGAATGGCCATCAGTCGAGGCAATCTGCTCTGGTTAGAGCAGATTGACAGACAAAAACATTTGTTCTTTTATCTTAAATGCAAAATGTTTGTATATCTTTTCACAAATTTGATATTATTACTGCTTTAAGTGGGTTGTTCTACTGTATCAGCTAAATGCATGTTTCTATATACTTCAGTTAACGGTTAATCTATTACTAAATTAGTTGACAATTATTTCAATGATTGATTAATCCAATTAATTGTTTCAGCCCTAGATAAAATACATGAAATATGCTGCACAGAGTAACTACAGCCTAGATGATCAACTTGTATTGTGAAATTTATATTTTAAATGCTCAGAGGCAGTTTCTCTTCTAGTTCCCGTGCACATGTAAATACAATAAATCTATTTGCTGTTCCTTTAATGTATAATTTTGCTTTGTTTCATGATACAGAGAGAGCCAAAACAAGGCATTGTTTTTGGTCCACTCTATAAAGCCTCAAACTTAATGCTATTTCAGACATTTTGACTTGAAAAAGCTTCCTGGATGGGAAGCAGAATGTCTTCAAACTTGGAAACAAATTCCAGTGGATTGTTTTTATAACCTTTTTGGGTTTTACCTCTGTTTACCTTTGCACAAATCCTTTTACAATATCTTCAAAAGAAAATACAGGATAAATCCACATATAACAAACATATTTAGACTATATTTGGTTAATTAGGCACGTATTTATCTTCTGTCATAGTCAACGGTAAGTTCAAATGCAACCCTTTTCAAAGTGCCTAATTCCTCTTTGACCAGACCCAGTAATGCTTCAAACATTGTTAAACAGCATCTAGTGTTTGTAGTGCTTATAAAATTTTTTACAAATGTAGCAAGAAACACTTCTTTTCTCTCTAAATGATATGCGCCCTGATGCAAAACTCTAGCATAAAAAAAGAGCATGCATATTGCACAGGACTACTGACATTAGACCAATAGTGTCCCTACCAAAGTTGAAATCAAACCTATGCCCTTGCTACTGGCTATAGGAAGCTTTGGAAGTTTGTCTGAGAAAATGGGCATCATGCAAGAAGCATTCGTAAGAATAAATTTGTTCTTAAATTGTTGGTAGGAGTGATTTAGAAGAAAATGTTGCATTCACCATTTTTTTCCGATTTCTTCTCTTCTCTCAGGTACAAAGAAATTTTACGAGCGATGCAGACCTGACATAGGAGTCTTGCGTTATCAGTCAGCTGTAATCCAAACCTAGTTTTTCACTACATTCGTTGCTACTTAAAAACAATTATCAGCTTTTTTAGGCTATATTATTATATATTAATTATAAATTACATTGTTATATTTCGGCTCTGTATTTGGTCTGGAGATGTACAGTACATGTCTGTATAAGGTAGATTTTGCAGAGTGTTGGATCTTGTTGGTTGATGGAGAACTCATACTAGGAATTAACATCATTTGCTGCACTTCTGCACATCAGCAGCTTTCATTGACTGTTTTGGAATCAAACGATTTTGATTTTTATTACAGTTCAACCACGTCATTTACAGAAATTATAATTTATTCCCCACTGCTTGACTTTTTAATGGTCTTTTAATTCTCCTGCTCAGCTCTCAGTCAGCAGCACCTCAATCTCTGAACCAGTAAAGTTTTTCTTCTTTGTTTTCATGCTTTTGTTGTGATGAACACCATCTGACAAATACTGGGAGTCGTACTTTTATATGGAATTATCGGGGTGGTAATTATGCAGATTTGCATTTCTCATGAACAGTGTGCTCATTTCAGTTAGGAATGTTTGGTAAATCTCATGTGGTGAATTTGTAGGAGCCCAGAGTAGGAGAAAAAGTACAAGAAATTTTTGTCAGGAATACAAAAATGTTGCTGGAGGCCCATTGTTTTTAATGCCTGATTTTTAAGTCTTAATAATATTAGGACTATAATAAAATACTTATTTGTTGTATAGAAGCTTGCATAAACTCCACCAACACATTACCACTGGTTCAAAGTTGAAACATTTATTTAAGGGATTATTTGCTGTAACTTTAATCCAGATAACAAATTGTTTTTAAGATGTTTTAAATGTTGCTGCAAGTGTTTTAGTTTTAAATTTCAATGTTCATACAATGACAACTCCAAAAAAGAAAATACCCTGCAATGTTCTTTGGAACCAAAGATCCATTTAAGACACTGAAAAATAATTATTAAAAGGTCTATATTAAGTATTTTTAATCCTACCAAATCAACTCTAGGAACATGGATGATGAAATATTGCCTTTGGCTCTGCAGAGTGTTAATTTGTTATGAAATGCAGAGACACACATTCATGATGTTGCTGTCGCAAAAAAAGGACTTGGATATTAGGCAAAAATGGAGGTTGAATTTGCACAATAAAGCCTCTCAAAAAGTCTGTTGATAAAGAGGAATATTTCAGCAGGGGATGAAGATACAGGAAAAATCAAAGTGGCAAATGAATAAATGCTGTAACCCTTTTGAGCCAGGAGATGTGTGAACAGGTGATACATAGTAGCTTGTAGAGCTGTTAGACTTGGCATATGGGTCCCCATACTCTCAGATAATGCTAGTTAGAATTGTTAACATTTCTATTACTCCACAATAATGAGGGAAGAATGATTAAAAAAGATGCTTGTTTTACATATGGTATGCTGTCTGCTTGCCAAAGACAGCAGGCTCCATGTAAACAGACAAAAATCTTGCAGGTGGAAAGGCGACAGAAGTCAGAAAAGCAAGAAAAAAATGTCAATTCTGAATCAATAGGGATTACTGGGCAGGTCAAGAGCAGAGATTTAGGTAGCAGAAGCAGGGATGTGTTTTCCATGCTGTGACTGAAAGGGACTTTTATCCTCGAGAGCACAGGTGGAGGAAATTAGACTGGCACAGGTGAGCATGGTTAAGTGATTCAGTCATCATGGGTAAGGAGTGCAGTGACATATGAGAAAGCATTAACAGCAGCAGGCAAGGCATGACATGTATAAAGCCCAGAAACAAATCAGTGCTCCATGCCTTTGATGTATACATAAAAAAAGAAATTTATGTTAATATTGATGGGTTGGAACATTAGAGGAATGTTGTTTTTAATAATCCTTGATCGTATCCTTTTGGACATGCAGAAAAAAATGACTCTATGGCAATGTCTTGAATATTATAGCTGCTTATTCACTCCCTTCACTAAATCTGACTTCCATTTAGGGAGCACATTATGCGATTGGTTCACTCTCAAGCTGTGAGATTGTATATGCATTTGCATTTTCAAATTAACTTAGATCAACAACCACTGCATGGAATACTGTAATGGAAAGCAAACATTTTGGGCAAAGCTCACCAAGATGGTAAATAAAGATTTATGATATAGATCATTGTCTGTTTACCTTTTTGTACCATTCATTCATCTGAGTAAATATATTTTTTTCTCTTCAAACTAAACAAGTGCATGTAGGACAGCACCCTATGCCCTTCCCAGTGCTCGTATTCATAGCTGGAGAGCATTTGCTGTATTGTAAACATTCGTTTCTCCACCTCACTGCACAAACTTTAATTAACATTTATATTATATTAGCTTAGGGCGGAGCATGATGTGCATACTTTCAAGGTTTCACTAAGAAAAACAATTAAATGAATTTGCTTGCATTCCCAGGAAGATACCAGGCAACAAAGGCAGAGGGAAATGTCCCAGTTTTTATCTTTTCAGAGGCTTTAATCTAACCTGGCAAGCCAGACTGATGTAGCACTCAGGTTTAGTTTAAATTATTATTAATCTGGGATTTCTCCCATTTCTTCTTAGCAAGGAAGAACATTCAGCTGAACCTTTAAAGGTGTTTGGATGAATTGACACAATATACTCGCCTATAAAGCTATGGTTTTCCCAATGTCACTTAAAATTTAATAGTGGCTGACCCAATGCAAAACCATAAAGACTTGGATTCTGAGAAGAAATATGTGATGGCAGAACCTCCAGTAATCCTCCAGTGGTGGTATGTTTGTTTTGGTTTGGCTGTAGGCTCAGCACCTCCTGCTTTAGTCTCACATAAATGTCCCATCTAAACCATAATACAGCAACATTATTGGGGGAACCGTTTTGGGTCAGTCTTGTACGGATGGCTGCTTGTCTGTTTGTGAACTCGCAAACACCTCAAGAGTTCAGCTTGCAGGCAAGGTTAACTTTGATTAAAATAATCACAACACTGATGGTTCAAATGTTGTGAATTTATCAGGTTTATTAGAAGAGCAACACTCTATCCCAATCAGAGAAGAAGTTTGCGGTCCAAAAAAGTCTGCCTCTCAGAACCCCATTTTGTCCTTTCAGATATTTTATATTGGTTATAAAGGTTAATAATGGTTGCAATTTCTCTTCCCCTCAATATGAGCAGACATGAAAGCATCCAAATGCCACAGTACATCGTCCTAAATTGTTTTATTGCTAGATGATATTGCATTGATTCAGTAGCAAAGGCGATCAATCAGCCCCATGGCCTGGGATGGAAGACTCATCTGGGATTTCAGATGGAATCAATCATGATGTGATTTGAAATTGAACGGTGAACAAAGTGATGAATGTTGAAGGTAGAGTGGAAAGTAGGTAGAATTGTGATGCTTAATTCTTGTAAATCTAAGTTGTGAGAAGACAGTTATTTGACGCAGAACATTGGGGTTTTAATGTACAGGGTCAGGAGTAGAGGAAAAGTATGAGAGTTAAAATCAAACAGAAACTAACTACTTATGTAAAAAAAATTTGTTTAATTTGATTTAATGTCTTTCTTTAATTTATTTAATTTCCTTTCTGTATGCTTGTTAGGTATAGACATAGGTGTCCATGTAAAAGTTATGTCAAAAGTCTATACACCCAATAACCAGGTTTTGGTAACTTAATAAATACATGTTGTGTTCCTCTGTTTTTCAGTTACCGGTAATATATAAAATTGTACCTGGAAATATATAGACTTTTTTTTTGAGAGAGGAATGTATTTTGAGCTGATTGAAAAGTCATTGAGCTACCCTCTAGATTTAATCCCACATCAGAGAACCATAAATGTCTAACCAGCAAAGTGTCATTTTGTGGCCTAACCACAACTGTTAGCTTAGTTAGCTCTTGTGTTTAAGGGGAGCCCATACTGCTGCAAAGCTATGCTCAAAGTTACAAGACCTGTTCTGTGACGGATCCAAGCCACTGAAGTTGCATTCTTAGAAAACTAACAGAAACACACAAGAAAGGAAAAACATAATAGAAAAATTCTATATGGTATCAAACGTTCCTTCCCTGCAATAAATTGTCTTTTCAGGTTTAAATTTACCTCTATAGATAAGAGCTAACTCTATAGTTATGCTGATATAGACTTAGACTGCTGGAGGACATATGGACCCCTTTTCATCATTCTACTTCATTCTATTTCTATCCTCCCATTTTGCAGTATTTGTTTGACATGCTGTTTCTGCCTTTTTTCATCATATTAGCTTCATGTGGTCTGGTCCTGTTTTGCTGTGACACTATCCTGGAGAGAAACATCAGCTGGTCTGCTGCCATCAACGCCTTTGTTTACAGATGTTGGAGCTTGGCCTTTTTACTAGTATACTCTACTAATATACCTGTTTACAAATATAACTGTATGTGCTTCCTCTCATCCTCTGACATGGGAGCTAGCATGGAGCTCGTCTGCCTGGCTGTGTGTTTCCTGGACATGGACGTCTGTGAAGCTGGTTGACAACTACATTTTGAATCCCTGCTTCTTTCTGTATGTCACCTTCTGTCTCCTTGAACCCCAGTCGGACTCGACTGATGGCCATTCACACTGAGCCTGGTTCGTCTGGAGGGGTCCTCAGGTAAAAAGGTTGTTTTCCTCTCCACTGTCGCTACAAGCATCCGTGGTGTAGGGGATTGCTTTTGAGTCTATGAATCAATGCGATCAGCTGGTTTTCCTTGGATAGAGGACTTGGAATCAATCGGACTGTTTGATCTGGTTGAATTGTCTCTGTAAAGTGCCTTGAGATTATATGTGTTATGAATTGGTGCTATATGAATTACTACTTTATTGTTTATACTGTAGCCTAAATTCTTTACAGATACTCATATTGGCTGAGAAATATGGTTAGAATTACTTATAAAATGTCAGCCAACATACTAAAAACACATCTCTTATGTGGGTTGTATTATGGCCTCAGTATTGCACTAATAGCTCAGAATAGATGAAAGTGTAAAATCAAAAGATATATTCTCAGTCACTTTCAAAGCATGAAGACCTTCACTGCGATGAGACTCATTTATCTGGTTTGTGCTGTCCAGGGGGATACCTGTCTGAAGAGAGAGAGAGTTGGTGAGTTAGAAAGGCAGACAGAAGATAAAGGAGAGGGGATGTAATGAGTGATCTCTTTGGAAGCTGCGTGATTTATCTGCATGTCTCACGGCGCTATTTCATGATTGAATCACTTCCTTTGTTCTGTGGAGAGGTCGAGGTGGCTCAGGGACTGCTTTACAGTGATATCAAGTACACTTCCAATGCCCCATGGTAACTGTTTTTACACAGCTATAACGCTTTACATTAGTAACATGTAAATATAGACTGGCTCTAAGTTGGGGGTTGTGGCTGTGGGTAAATTGAGAAATCATCTCCCTGATCAAGTTACTGTATATGGAAAAACTCAGTTTGATGACTGTTTTTTTTTTCCAACTTTTTCCAGAGGAAGCAGTTGATCATGCCTTATCAATGTTATACAAATCTTTCATGGATTTATAGTACAGTGCAGTTACGCTTTAAAACCACATTAGGATGGTTGTTTT
>NW_015151429.1:286129-303574 GCF_000732505.1 Cyprinodon variegatus
GTCCATATACAGTCAAAAACAGACATTTATTTACTCTAAATGACACATTGCCTTTTTTTACTCATGAAAAGTCAGACAAACTTATCATGTATATCAGTACTTTCCAAATATCTGTACATATAGCAAGAGTTATTTTTAAAAGTCTCTTGACAGTGAAAACCCAAACAATGACCTAAACTTTGCCTTTAATAACTTCAGAAAGTCTGGGTGGCATACAACCTAACTTAGTGCTTGATATAATGGAAATATGTATTGAAAATAGAGGTTAAATTGTTCAATTATTAGGTGCAAAAAGATAATTTCTGGAAATGACACCTGATTCCCAGAAATTAATGTGATCATAAGAAAAAAAACAGAACTTATTCAGGCTCAGATATGTTCAAGAGTTTTATTACCCATGTTGAAAAGAGTCCCATACAAACATGAGCTGAAAGCCCAAGGCCATTTTGCAGAGAAGATGCCATAACTGCAAAAGCAACATAATTGTCAGGAACCCAGAATGTAGGACCCAGTATTCAGGAGAGACAGACAGTGGAAAAGTTTCAAAACCGAACAGAATGTGGAGCTGCTATGGATCTACGGATCTGCAGCGGCTGCAGGAGGAGGAGGGGCACAACCCATCACAGACACTCTGACAGGCAGGCACCATGGTTGAGAGGAAGAGAGACAAGACATGGTACCAGGAGAACTATGGAACTTTAAACTGGCTCAAACCAAGAGCCACAGGAATTAAAACTAACTGCCCCCAGCCGAGCCAAAACAGCAACAGGATGCAATCAGTGTAGAGCCAGGACATGATCAGGAAACATAAGACAACAAAATCACTCTCTAACACTGGCCTCCAAGAACGGGAACATGAATGCCGGAAACCGAACTTAAATAAAGGAACTACCACACAAACATAACACATAATGATCTGGCCCAGATAACTGGGCTGAACTATATACAGTATAAAGCAGAGCAGGTGGATAAATGATGAATGATAATTAGTGAGCGGGGAGGGTATGGCCAGTTGAGTCAAGTGAGTAATTAGATCAGCTATCAGGGCAGACCATGACAATAACAAGCCACATTAAACTTATCCATTCTCTAGGTCTGATGGAACTACAATTGAATTTTTTGGCCAAAATGACTGTTGCTACAATTAAAGACATTATGGGCAGGTTTGCAAGCCCTTAAATACCACACTGGCTGATGGACGGGAGTGGAAGCCTCATGTCATGCAGGAGGGACTGATCTCTGCACAAGATAGAACAGAAAGAGCAGTATGACAAAATACAAAAACAATTTCAATCCACTGAGCTAGCTTGGATGATAAACTTAGTTACCTTCAAAAAGCCTTGTCTCATCCAAATGGAAAATCTGTGTAAAGAGCTGCAGAGATGCTCCCTGTGAGCAGGGTGGCTTGAAGACATTTTAAACTATTTCTGTTTAGAGGAATGGGCCAAAAATTCAGCAAACTATTGTGAGAAGCTTTTGGATAATGTATTGCTTAAACCATAACCTTTTAAATGGAAATTCTCTCAAATAATGCAAATCTGAAAATGAATACCTGGTCTACACATGTGGAATTTGGTGTTTGGTTTTCACCCAACAACACCAATTTATTTATATTCACAACACACATCATCTCAAGGCACTTTACAGAGACAATTCAACCAGATCATACAGTCAGATTGGCAGTTTTGTGCCAGTTCATAATTAAAAAGGTCAAGCTCAAAGTTCAGTTCACACAGATGAAAATGAACTAGCTCATGTTCATGGCTCACTTTTTCAAAAAAATGAACTAAGATCTGTATAAAAAAATATATTTCTTACTTTCCTCATTCAGTAGCAGATATTTCCCAAGATTTTCAGTAGCAGATATTTCCCAAGATTTAAAGTGGACGTGGCTGAGGTACGTACTTGCTTGTTAAGTCCCAGTGGGCACAGTTTCCACAAAAACACTAGTTGTTTTTTTTATATCTTTTTTTAAATCTTTTTTTTATCTATTCTTATTCCTTTGTTAATTCATAAAACTCTGCCAAACACTTTGCAACACTGGCATCATAAATACCAGTAGGTGAGTCTGAATTGCGCAGAGTACTAGCAGCAGACATGCTGGTCTGTCGTGCTGTTTGCTGTAATAAGTGACGTAAAACCTGACGTTATCCAACAAAAAGTATTGTTATCAATTAAATGCGAATGTGAGCTGTGTGTCACTCATTGTTTACAGAGTGAACGTCGCTCTAGTTCACGTTCATTACTTCTTAACTGATCCGTTCAGTTCACTGTTCACTAAAAATATGAACATATTCAGTGAATGTCGTTCACTGAATGCATTCATGCCCAACACTGCTGATTGGTTTAAAGTCCTCTATCCAAGGAAAACCAGCTGATTGCATTGACTNGAACTACAATTGAATTTTTTGGCCAAAATGACTGTTGCTACAATTAAAGACATTATGGGCAGGTTTGCAAGCCCTTAAATACCACACTGGCTGATGGACGGGAGTGGAAGCCTCATGTCATGCAGGAGGGACTGATCTCTGCACAAGATAGAACAGAAAGAGCAGTATGACAAAATACAAAAACAATTTCAATCCACTGAGCTAGCTTGGATGATAAACTTAGTTACCTTCAAAAAGCCTTGTCTCATCCAAATGGAAAATCTGTGTAAAGAGCTGCAGAGATGCTCCCTGTGAGCAGGGTGGCTTGAAGACATTTTAAACTATTTCTGTTTAGAGGAATGGGCCAAAAATTCAGCAAACTATTGTGAGAAGCTTTTGGATAATGTATTGCTTAAACCATAACCTTTTAAATGGAAATTCTCTCAAATAATGCAAATCTGAAAATGAATACCTGGTCTACACATGTGGAATTTGGTGTTTGGTTTTCACCCAACAACACCAATTTATTTATATTCACAACACACATCATCTCAAGGCACTTTACAGAGACAATTCAACCAGATCATACAGTCAGATTGGCAGTTTTGTGCCAGTTCATAATTAAAAAGGTCAAGCTCAAAGTTCAGTTCACACAGATGAAAATGAACTAGCTCATGTTCATGGCTCACTTTTTCAAAAAAATGAACTAAGATCTGTATAAAAAAATATATTTCTTACTTTCCTCATTCAGTAGCAGATATTTCCCAAGATTTTCAGTAGCAGATATTTCCCAAGATTTAAAGTGGACGTGGCTGAGGTACGTACTTGCTTGTTAAGTCCCAGTGGGCACAGTTTCCACAAAAACACTAGTTGTTTTTTTTATATCTTTTTTTAAATCTTTTTTTTATCTATTCTTATTCCTTTGTTAATTCATAAAACTCTGCCAAACACTTTGCAACACTGGCATCATAAATACCAGTAGGTGAGTCTGAATTGCGCAGAGTACTAGCAGCAGACATGCTGGTCTGTCGTGCTGTTTGCTGTAATAAGTGACGTAAAACCTGACGTTATCCAACAAAAAGTATTGTTATCAATTAAATGCGAATGTGAGCTGTGTGTCACTCATTGTTTACAGAGTGAACGTCGCTCTAGTTCACGTTCATTACTTCTTAACTGATCCGTTCAGTTCACTGTTCACTAAAAATATGAACATATTCAGTGAATGTCGTTCACTGAATGCATTCATGCCCAACACTGCTGATTGGTTTAAAGTCCTCTATCCAAGGAAAACCAGCTGATTGCATTGACTAATTGACTCGAAAGCAATCCCTCATGCCAAGCATTCTTGTAGCAACAGTGGAGATGAAAAATCCCTTTTAACAGGAAGAAACCTCCAGGACAACCAGGCTCAGTGTCTGCAGCCATCTGCACCAGGCTGACTGGGGTTCAAGGAGACAGAAGCAGACATTCAGAAAGAAGCAGAAATACAAAAAGTAACTGTCAACCAGATCCACATTTGGCCATGTCCAGGAAAGGCACAGCTAGGCAGACAAGCTCTGAGCCAGCTTTCATGTCAGAGAGCACATACAGTTAGTCACAGTAAGAGAAAGAGGACTACACTGAAAAACAGGTCAAACTCTGACATCAATAAACAAAGGATTTGATGGCAGCAGCCCAGGTGATGTTTCTCTCCTGGATGATGTCACAGCCAAACAGGAACAGACCAGATGAAGCTACAAAGATAAGGAAAAAGCGGAGCGAGCCTAAAGTTAGAGATTGAACCAATAAATACTGCAGAATAGGAGAATATAGATAAAATGAAGAGGAATTATGAAAAATGGTCCTTATGTCATCCAGCAGTCTAAGCCTATAGCAGCTTAACTATAGAGATAGCTCAGGATAAGCTGAGAAACTAAAAACAAGCTTTATCAAAAAGGAAAGTTTTAAGAATTGCATCAAAAGACGACGTGGTGTCTGCCTCATGGGCTAAAACTGGTAGATGGTTTCAAAGGAGAGGAGCCTGATAACTACAATACCACAATAAAGCACATACATAATCCGTGGGTTATATAAATTAATCTCAGACTTCAACATAAAGTGACGATCATCCGAAAGTCTCTAATTGTTCAGGAATTTTGCAAATAGAAATAATTAAGGCTCTCCTATTCAAGGCAGTCCTAATTGATGTGCAATATGAAAAGATTAACCTTACTTAAAGGGCATGTAAGTAAAAAATAAAAAAGAATAAATAGTTTGCATTATTTAAAACAGTGTTCATAAATATTCAAATTTATATCAAATCTATATGTGTTGGTGGGGTGTCACAGTCAAGATCAAACCCACTTTGCATTGATGTATAACTTCCCTAATTTTGGATAACAGGTGCAAAGTTGGTCATACAAAAGGATTGAACGGTTGTTTTCCTACGAAACAGTTTCTAAATATTCATCATTCTCATGACTTATCTTAAATTAAAAAAAAAAGTAGAGAATACATTTTCAAAAGAATTATTTTGCGGTATCTCTAAGAGTCTCATTTCAAGGCGAAATTGACTATTGATCTTAATCTCTTTGTCTATTAGGAGAAGAACCTTGCATGCCAAAACTGATCATGGCCATGACGGTGGCCTATATTTCACTGCTGATTGATTCCAGGCAGGCAGCAATTGATGGGAGGTGTGTGGGAGGGATGGAGATGATTGTCTCAGCTTACTGTCGGCAGACTGCAGTGCACATGATCAGTAGCACAGGAATTCTCAAAACATATTCCTCTGGACAAGCACTACCCACACCTTGTGGTGATTTCTTAGCCACAAGTTGGAAAAGGAATCATATACAGAGAGGGATCGTTATTCTGTTCACTCATTTCTAGGGCCCTGATGCAATCTGGCAGAGCAGAACGAGGCAGAAGCTGCTCAGGTAAGTATGAAAAAGAAAAGAAAATATCTCTACTGAAATCCAGTGAGAGACAAATAGTTTCGAAGATTGCTTTTTCTCTCTCTAAAGGAGTTTTCATCTGTGTCTTTTGGCTTTTACTGGTTTAAAGAAAAGGAATTGATTTCCTTAAAGATGCCTCTCAACTTGAAAGCAATTATGCTTTTTGACTCAGATCTAACTTAACGCTAAATCTAACAGATTTCTCAAATATTTGTTTACTATAAGAATGAGGAATGCACATTCTTTTATGAACCTTTCTTCGCTTTGTAGCCTTACTGATTAAAGATCTCTAGAGTGTATGAAGCCTTTTAACTCTGCTGATGATTTATGTGAAACTGCTGTCAAACTTGGTTTTACTCCCACTCCAAAACTCTGATTTATGGTTCAAATGCATTTTTTTTTTCTCATACTTGTAAGCAATGTCAGGGCTTTTATGTGTTTTCTTTGTTTTGTATCTACAAGGTAACTCATGAAGTCTCATCACTGAAGGATCCTGGTCCTTTATTCCATGTTTTTCAAGTGTTCTTAGAAGAGCATATGCACAATAAATTGTGCATATGCATTTTGCACATTGTGCAAAAACATTTTTTTTTTTTATATTTTACCATGTTATAAACAACATCCTCCAAAATCAGTGTTTAATTAGGATTTTACATGATGGACCAAATAAACCTGCAACAAGTTGTGAAGTAGAAGGAACATTAACCTTGCTTTTAATTTTGAAAGATAAAAACCTGAAATGCATCACAGCCATCTGTGTAAAGCCGTCTGCGTAAATACTTTCTAAGATCACCTTTTGTGACATGTCCATTCAGATATGTCACAACATATTAAAAATACATTTTTGCTCATTCCTTTTTATAAAATTATTCAAGTTCATTCAGATTGGATTAAGAGCCCCAGACAATTTCACAGTCTTGCCATAGGTTTTTTAATTAGATTTTGGACTTGGAATGGTCTCTTTAATCTTGCTTTGATCTAAATTAATGGCAACTGTAGCTCTGGCTATATGTTAAAGGTGAAAGTGAGGGTGAATCTCCATCCCCAAGTCTTTTGTAGCCTCTAACAACTTTTCAGAGTTAATGGAAAGATGGATGTAGGTAATTCAGGATAATCTTTGTAGAAAAACAGTTAAAAGCAGCAACCCCCTTAAGGCTGGGACAGAGGTTCACCTTCTAAAAGGAAAATAGCTTTAAACGTACAGCTAGAGCTATAATGGATTGGATCAAAACAAGTGGTAGATCGACCAATTCAAACTCCCAATTCCAAAGGACTTGCAGCAGCAAATCATTTTTATATCATGTTTCTTTTGACTATGAAAGGTTGAATGCAAACTCACACAGTACTTTTCAGATTTTAATGTGAACACCATGACTCATTTTCCTTTAACTCAATCATTCACTTTTTTGCCTTCGGATATCACTTACAAGCCTAATAAAATACATTAAAGTTTAAGATTGTCAAGAGAAAAAAATCTAAGAAAGTTTATATAGTAGGTAAGGTTACAAATGCATGATTATGTCATATAGATATACATTTCAGAAAGACACTGGAAAAGTGTATCCAATATGAAATATTTCACTGGATGTTTCAAGAGGGAGCTCCACTCTATTCTTTCTCCTATGATGTGGTGGCAAAAGCAAATGAGCTGTTTCTAAAATGTCAGATGAAACGCTGCAACCTTTTTAAAGGTTAGGCATAACAAGAGGAGCCCGTACTGTACAAACACCACATGTCTGAGTAGCACTGCAGCTCCAACACCAGATTAGCCTCTCTGCAAACTGCTGGGCAGATAATGAAGACATCAGAATGGCTACTGATTATAAACCTTGTTAGATTAGTTTTATTCATACTGTGAATGTTAATGTCGGCTCAAATGGTTCAATAAATTATGAGTTATGCTGAGAGGGAACACTGATTCTGAATTATATCTCCATGCATAATTTGATTCACAAAAAACAGCTGCTCAAAGTAATGTAGATTTTATGAAGAGGTTTGATGGAGCTGGCTCTGCAGAACCAAACCAAAAAGGCAGTATCCAGAAGGTGGCCTCCATCGTCAGAGGAATTTCTTGGAAAATAGACAGAATTTATTATTTTGTATATTGTATTGAATTTGATCTGGGGTTTATATCAGGGTATTTTCTACAACCTTTAATATCTATCATTCTGTAGGAAGACTGTCAAAAATACTTAAAACCATTATAAACTTTCCTGGAGCAAATCAAGCAAGGTCAAATTGTCCAATTTGCTGAGAAATTGTCAAGAACCCAAGATCTTCATCTTATATGCCAAAGGCATCACTTCTAATGTTAGATAATGACAATAGAACTAGAAAAAAATACCAAAGAAGAAAGCAATGTTTGAGCTTCCAATAAAGACCCATTTGAATGGCAAACAACTGGAGTTTCTGTGTCCTCCATCTATCTTTTAAACATGTTAGAGTTTAGGTTAATAGCCAAAATCCTGCATTTTAATTTTGCATTGGGGGCATTAATCAACATAGAAATGAGTTAGACTTTTGCAGGCTTACGTCTGTATCAACTGGTTCAGTATTACTGGATTCAATTTGAAAAAAAAAAAAAAAAAGATCCACAGAGGAAATTGTACCTTTGTGCCATAGGCCCATTTCCTCGTCCATGAAGGCAGGTGAAGTGAATACATATATTTTAAATCAGATTTATTCACTTTTTCTTGGGAAATAATAATACTGTGGTGCATGTGTCTCGGAGGGTTTGTGATGTTTCATGAAATTACATATAGATACAATATTGTGATATTATGAAATGATGGGAATATGTTGAAAACATTATAACGATGATGGCCAACTTACTCTGTAGGAATGGTTTAGTGGTACTGTAGTGTAGTTCTGAGTAAAATTAAACGGAGAGATCATATTTCTCCTATGCTAGCTGCTCTTCATTGGCTTCATGTTAAATCCAGAAAAGAATTTAAAATCTTCCTTCTCACATATAAAGCCTCAAATGGACAAGCTTATATCAGAGATCTTATGATTCCTTTTGTTCCTAACAGAGAACTTCGCTCTCAATCTACAGGTGTACTAGTAGTTCCTAGAAATTCTAAAAGTAGAATGGGAAGCAGATCTTTTAGTTATCAGGCTCCTCTCCTGTGGAACCAACTACTGTACCAGTTTCAGACACCTTGTCTACTTTCAACAGTTGGCTTGAAACTTTCCTTTTTGATAAAGCTCATAGTTAGAGTGGCTTAGGTTATCCCAAGCTATCTCTATAGTTATGCTGCTATAGACTTAGACTGCTGGAGGACCTAGGGATGCCTTTTCATCATGCTGCTTCAATCTATCTCTATTCTCCCGCTCAGCTGTATTTGTTAGGTTAACCCCTAACTTTGTGTTTTCTCTGCTTCTTCTCATCTTTGTATCTTTATCTGGTCTTTTTCCGTTTGGCAGTGAGACCATCCTGTAGGGAAATATCAGCTGTGCTGCAGCCATCACCATCTAATAAATGAGTTGGGTCTATTTTTACAGTGCTTAGTCCTGTTTCTCATAGATGTGGGCTCAGCTTTTAGTGTGACTGTTTATGCTCTCTTTTACTCCTTTTGGCATTAAAATCTGGCTCAGAGCTTGTCTGGTTAATAGCTTCTTGCCTACACAGCGCATAAGGAATTGCATTACCATTACCTTTTCTAACTTAGAGTATTTGTTAGTAGGCCACTCACACTGATTCTGGTTCTGGTGGAAGTTTCTTCCTGTTAAAAAGGAATTTTCCTCTCCACTGTTGCAGCTAGCATGCTCGGTGTGAGAGATTCCTGTATAGTTTATGACAAAATCCTAGCGAATATCTGGTGGTTCTGGTGCCACATGCTCATCCAGGAGTAAATCCAGATAAGTCACCCACCCTATGCAATCAACTGGATTTCTTTGGATAAAAAAAACATTTAACCAGTCTGTGAGATTTTATTTTATTCTGTTACTGTAAGTGCCTTGAGATGACATGTGTTGTGAATTGGTGCTGTATAAAACAAACTGAATTGAAACTTGATTGATTTGTTTAGCTAAAAAATATTGAATATTTACCGTTATGGCATGACATTTATATGACAATTATACAATAAATCTGTTACGTTAATTAAAAATTTGCTCTATATGCTATTAAATCATGGGTCGTGCATTAATTACCACAAATTTCTAGTTATCACCAACCTAAAAAATACTTTTCTCCAGCACTCTGGCTCCTGCTGCACTGCTTTGATTAATTTCTGCACCCTCACACTCTTTTATTTCTCAAACTCCATGAAGCCGCTTTCCTCATTACCTGCAAAGTATCCGCTGTGAGGCATGGTGGCCCTGAGATGCCAAAACAAAATAACTTGGAAGAATTTACTTCACAAAAATCTATGTGTTGCTTTATAGGCTGCAATAAGGGAACTAAGAACCATACGTTAGATGGGTCAACAAGTTTAATAGACGATTATGGTCTTGCAGACCTTTAGATACTGGTTTTGTTTTCTATGTCATAAAATGGGATACTGTAGATGGACCCAGTATTCAAGGTGAGACAGCCAGTAGAAAAGTTCCAAGCGTTTATTAAATACAACCAAACAAAACTAAAGTGGAGCTGCGGCTCACGAATGCAGCAGAAGGGGGGGTCGGGACACAGCCCAATGTCTGGCACTCTGGGAGAAACACAGGTAAGTTACCACAATCATCTGACAGAAGATGATCTCAGTGAGTCACTTTCCTGGTTCAACAGTCCAGTCCATCTCCCTGGAAAGGAACACGATCCAGCCACTGGACTGAAGGCTGACGCGGCATGCGTAACCCAGAGTGCTCCGGAGGATTAGCAGGAAGCCAATCCTCTTCAGGGATGCAGAGCAGGCAGGAACAGACAGAACAGGTAGGGTACAGGCTCCATGGCGTCCTAGGGCTCCCAGGCATGTTCAGAGTCCAACAGAGTCTGGAAGCGTGACCAAGCGGACACAAGCAGACACATGCAGGAGCAGACAGAATCAGGTGGAGAAGGGCAAGCTCAGTGGAAGAGGGCAGCCAAGACAGGACATGGAACCAGAACTTGAGCAGGACCTTTAAACTGGCCTCCACCTTGGAGCCAGGCTTACTGGAATGAAAACTGATCCTCCCCGCGTAAAGAGCCAAAAACCCAGGAGACTCAGCAGGGGAGGAACAGTGGACGAGCAGCAGACGAGACAAACACACTGGCCGCCGGGATCCAGAACATGAACGTTGGAAATGAACAGAACTAAACAGAAAACAACATCTAATGAACTGGCCATGATACCTGGAACTGAGGCCAATATAAGGGAAACTGGTAGATGGATGAGATGAATGATAATTAAGACCTGGAAAGAGTAAAGCAGGTGAAAGGCATGAGTAATTAAGGCCAGCTACCACAGCAGATCATGACATTCTATTTGAGCCTGGTGAGGTGAGCTTTTTTGAATCATCCCTCCAAATATTGGAGCAGCATAAATTCAACACTTTAAAGGGGTCTATATTGGTCCACATGAGATCACTTTAAAATATCCCTTTTAATAATGTTAAAGTTAAGAATGTAAAAAAGTCAGTATGGTCAGTCCATTGTAGTTTTGTTTTACTCAAGAAATAGTTTTAATAATTGGGCCTTTTTTTTTGGTCAGCCTGATTTTGTCCCATTTTAGTCCAATAATCGACGTTGAAAAGACATTGAAAACACAGTTTAAAACACATTAAATCATGTCATCTTTTCAATGTCTTTTAAACTAATTTTTGTTTGGTGGGTAATGTCAAAAACACACTGGTATTATTCATTAGCTCTTTTATGGAATGGTAGGTCAGCCATATTGCACACTGAAAGGAGCAAGGCTGCTGTACTTGGGCACCACAAGCTTCCTGAACACCATTAGTAGGCGACGCAGTTGAAGTGCCTTGTCCAAGGACACACGATTAAGCTGGGAACCAGAGGGTTGCCGGACAAACCTTTGCATCCTCTGCCACAACTCCAAAGTTTGTTATTATTGTCATTAACACATGCATTTTAAGAGGGTAGAGTTCACAGATTGGTTGGAATTTAAAATAAGACATTTACAAATCCATGTAGAGTTGTTTGGATAGGATTTTAATGCCATTTCCAAGTCTGTGAGTGAGTATTTAAACTTATTTCAGGATACTTCTAACCCTAACAAAATAGATTAGTAAACATCTGCATTGCTAGTGACCTGAAGGAACAACCAAACAAAAATAAAAATCCTTCAATATGGGAGTACACTAAATAAACTTAGAATCTAGATTATAGCCTGGAATGAGGCATAAAGTAAGAGGTTGGAGGGCAAGCCAAGGCTGAACAGTATGAGAACTGTCTGGTGATTAAGAACATCACAAGCCTCAAGTAGAAGAGGTATCAAGTATATATAGAAGTCTAGACAGAGCCAATGAACCAAATGCATTCTTCAAAATGTTCAATTAAGGAACATGTTCTGTCCACAGCCAAATCAACTTCCCAACCTTATTGATTGAAAGTTTTTTTTTTTCTTACACATCAAATATCCTACCCTCTACCTTGGTCATGGACCCCTCTGCTCATGCATGTTTGTCTTGTACAATACTCAAAATGTGGAATGTCAGGGCAACATGTCTATAGTCACCAAGGACTGATGGGTAACTTATATTTAGTTCCAGAACAAGGCACAATGTCTTCCCCAATACTGGACTGCTCTGGAGATGATTGTACAAAAAATAAATCTTTATAAAATGAGGGGGATCAGGGACACCTCTTCTCTTCATGAGACTATGATAAAACTGAAAGGTGTCTTTAGGTAGAGACAGTCAGATCTCCTGTGAAGTTGGCTGCTACAGAATATTCTTCCTGCCCAAAGCCATCAGCATCTATAACGAACCTTTGAAGAAACTTGTAAGATATGAGCTATAATAGCATTTAATTTCTCTTTGGGGTTTTTAAATGTGTTGACATCTAAATGTGATACAGTATTTTATTTGTGTATTTTTTTTTTAACTCTTTTACTTATTGTGTTATTTCTATAAACTTTTTAAATGTTCACATTTGTGTGACCACGTTTACTATTATCTTTTGCTGCTGTAAAACCATAATTTCCCCATTGTGGAACAATAAATGCATTTTCTATTCTATTGTATTTACCACAAAGACAAACTACTGTTCAGTTCAGTCTTGTCAGATCAAATTAAATGTGCAACTTAGCAGGAGGAATTGGCAAAAGTAGAAAAATATGCATGCAATAATTGTGCAGTGAAAAAAATGCAAAAACTGTACAAATAATAGGAAAGAAAGAACTAAATAATTGTGACTATTACTGGGAGAAAATATCTGCTGTAACAGTTCTTAATGCTCCAAAGTTCTGGAAGATTTTATCTGTCTCCCTTTTAACTGCACTGGGTGCAGAATACGTCCCAGAACAAAACTGGCCTTCCTGATAAGATACAGGTTAGTCAACTGTGACTTTTTTATTGCTCCTGATTTCATCCCCCTCCTCACATGGAAAAATGACCAGTATAACATTTTTCATAAACCGTGATTTAGATTTAAACCATATTAGTGCAAGGCGATGCTTAGATGTTTTCAATAGCTACATTGCATGACCAAAACATACTTTACATTCAGTCAGAAAATTAGATACAATACAATTTATTTTGTGCAGGGAAATAACTTTATGAATTCACCCTGGTGAATGCAAGTAATGCTATTATTTAAGCTCAATGGGACATATATCTGTTTTGGTTATTCAGGGGCTTATTCAGGGGTTATTAAGAGTTAGGCTTAATATTAACAAGTATTATTTCCACTTTAAACACTTTAAAATAACATTTACAAAGCTGGCCTATGGATTAAAGTCACTTTTAAGGATAATTAGACATTATAGCTTTTTGAAAAGATAACAAAAAGAAATAACACTTGGTTTAAGACATTTTCAAACCACTATCTGTAAATTCAGTAATCCTTTGTCTTTGTGCTCATATTAAAAAAATAAATAAATAACAAGCATTTATCACTGATTTTGACTTTTCCATTTTCACATTCAGATGTAAAACTAAATCAGAAAAAACAAAACAAAAAGAAAAGTAAAGAAAAGACATCTCTTTTTTTTGTGTGTTTCCTAAAATAGAAATTCTTCAGGCAGTTTTGGATGTTAATGATAGCAGCTATTTAAAACACATTTATGTCCTCAAAGCTAATGCATTCATTGGTTTTTCAAATGATCTCTGTGCATAAGGCTGTTACATTCACTTCTACTTCTCACCAAATCCATTTTTTTCATTGTTTTTGATAGCCCCAAATTGTGTGGAGAAGAGATATAATACATTTCAGACTATGTTGCATATCAGTACATCAGTTGTATCATTAATAGCATTGCAGATGTTATAAATTGAAAAAGGGAACACAGATGGGTTTTGGCACAGTTCATTACTTCGGCTGAAAAAATAGTTTGTTTACGTGTGCACACATTGATGAGTCTCGCTCTGAGTGGGTTAAACCTTCTGCTGTGTCTTTAGAGACGCAATAGAAGGTTGCTCCTGCAGATGGACTGCTGTGAGGAACACAGGCAGTGGTTTAATATCAGCAGAGACTCTGTCCCATGGTGTTCACTAATAAATGATGTGTGCTCTGTGAAGTCGTTGGATTGACTGGATGTCCTATTGGTTCTAACATTTCACAAAGAGAATTAATCAATAGAGACAGGGATTTGAAAATGTATTTGCTCCCTTGCAGATTTCTGCGGATTTTATTTATTTTTTTTTGTCACACTGAATGTTTCAAACCACAGAAATAGCAATATCAGACTAAGATTTCCTTAATGAATACAACAGTTTTAAATATGTGGAGAAGAAATGTATTCAAAGCATCCAGGCACTGTATAAAAAGATAATTACCTTTTTAAACCTAATGTGGTTGTGCCACTAAGTTTAGGCACTATAATTTAGTCAGCATCATTACAGTGTGTTGTAAGTCATGTCACAGCCTCTAAATCAGAGTTTGACTAGGCCAATCCAAAACCTACATTTTGTCATATTGAAGTGGACTCACTGCCATGCTGTTCTGTGTCATTTTGCAAAATTGAGGTGAATTTAAGCATATATTTGTAAAATCATGACCAGGTATTTTTGGTTTCTGCTGGTGAAAAAAGTTAAATTACAACAAGTTCAGATCCTGAAATTCAAAGTGTTTAACTATCACAGCACGACCACAGTGTTTGACTGTTTCATCCTAAGTAAAATTAATCTAAAACTTTTCTCAGGTTTAATATACAGACTGTGCCATCCCCTTTTCTATTTCCACCCTAGGACTGCTCCCTTGACTCAAAAAAAATAACTGCAACTGAGTACATGGAGCAAATATTAAATAGGCCATTTGTATATGTCCTAAAATTCTCATATCGTTTGTGTTTAAAGACTCTATTTAAGTTCCATGTTTGGAATTTAATTTCTGATTTCTAATTCCAAATGTTAAAGACATCAATCAGATGTAGATTTAGAGTATGGCCTGGGAAAAGATGCTCAGCGTTTTCAGTTATTGCTTTAGAAACCTTGGCAGAGGATAGTTGTTCGACTGATACACAACAAGATGTGTAGCTTGTGCAACAGCACAACCAATACATCCAGGAGGGGAATTTCTCTTCTTTTTTTTTTATTTTAGAAAATGTTCATTAAACATGACTGTGGTGGATTTCAGGTAAGCTTAAAGTGCGGGATGATCATTTTTGTGTTATTTGGATGAGTGGTTTAAAATATCTTTCTGGCCTTAGAAGACAGAAGATCAGTCTTCTTGCAGTGATTTGTCATTTTGTTCTGTAATATGTGTGTATATATCATTACTCTGTTTGAAATAGTACATATATTCACCTGTCTTTTTCTCCTGCTATGTGTCTCTAGCCCTGAGTTAAATTCTGTTTAACATTTATTCTCCCTCTGTGTTGCAGCTGAAAACGTCTTCCCTTTGTCTAAATTAGGATGAAGCAGCCTATAAGCACTAAACAGAAGGTTGGGGATTTAAATCTTACTGATCAAGGCATTCAGCCAGCTCAGATTTACGACTACATACAAGTGTCTGGTTCCATGTGGCAAACATTCATTTCAATTCCTGCTTTTAAGAAATTTATTGCATTGATTTTAAAGTAGCCATTCAATCGTTTTCCCCGTGTTGCCCAACGGTCATATGTTCGGTGCAACATGGTTCAAATCCCCTGATTTTTTTTCTGAAGAAAGCTTACTCTGTGTAGGTGGCACAAACTGCTTGTGCTCTTCGTCTTCTCCATTTCACTGGAGAGAGAGAGAAAAAAGAAAAACATGAAAAGAAAGCCTCCCCCTCAGTGTGCAGGAGATTTTTTTTCTCCACGGGAAAGATCAACCCATCAGCCAATATGACAGCTTTCATGTGTCACCTGTGGAAGACAACAACTGTCCAGAGATTTCTTGGTATAAATATGAAAAATATAACTTTGGAAGGTTGGTAAGGAGCTTATCTTTTTAATAACAACCCATTAGACATTCACACAATAATGCCTTGGAAAAAATATTAATTTATTTATTTATTTATTAATTATTTAATACTTTGTACTTTGACAGCCAAAAGCATTTGTTAGGTAATTGGAAAATAAATAAACTTATGATAATTCCTTCCAGTTTATCCCCTATTGAGCAGTAGCCATTAAAAGTCACAAAACACATGTGATTGGTCAAACTCCAAAGCAACCTCAGGCCCCCTGTGGAAGGTGTAGAAAAGGTCCAATGTTCCACAGCCAGGAGAAATACCACACTGCTTCTCCTGAATCGGAGGTTCGACCATCAGCCAGACTCGTCTCTCTATTACCCTGGCATAGGCCTTCTTAGGTTAGTTGAGAAGTACAACCCCCCTATAGTTGGAAAACAGGTCCCCGCCCCCTTTCTTAAGGAGGGGAACCAACACCCCGCTCTGCCAGTCCAGGAGCACTGTTCCCGACCACCATGCGATGTTGAAACCCGTGTCAGCCAAGACAGTACTCAAGTGGGATCTTATCCACCCCCAAGCTTTGCCACCAAGGAGTTTTTGCTAACAACCTTGGTGACTTCAGCCTGTTTAATGAACATGTCGGTCTCTGAGCAGGCTTATATGAAAAATAAAATATGGTGAGTTAAAAAAAAAATACTTTAGTGTTTTTCTCAGCTGTTAAAAAGAACCAACCGATTTCATAGAAACAAAGACTCAAATATATGAGCCTGTGCCTGTTTAATTTAGACAATATACACCACTCAAAAAATAAAGGGAACACTCAAATAACACATCCTAGATCTGAATGAATGAAATATTCTCATTGAATATTTTGTTCAGTACAAAGATGAATGTGCTAACAACAAATCACAAAAAAATCATCAATAGAAATCAAATGTATTAAACAATAGAGGGCTGGATTTGAAATCACACTCAAAAATAAAATGAAAAAACAAACTACAGGCTGCTCCGACCCGATTCGATGTAATGTCCTTACAACAGGTCAAAATCAGGCTCAATATTAAATGTGGCCTCCATATGCCTTCTCGACCTCCCCACAATGCCCGGCCGGGCATGCCCTTGATGAGGTGGCAAATCATGTTCTGAGGGATCTCCTACCAGTCCTGGACAGTCTGTGGTGCAGCATAACGTTGGTGGATGGATCAAGACATCATGTCCCAGATGTGCTCAATCTGATTAAGGTCTGGGGAACAGAGAGGCCGGCCCATAACTTCAATGCCTTTATCCTGCAGGAATTGCAGACTCAAAACGTACTTCTGTAGAACAATGGAAAAGGAAAAGTGAACTTTTAACTTAAAGGGCTCATAGAATGATTATATAGAGTATTTAGTGCTGGTCCTTAAGGTCTGTGAATGAGGTGTGTAATATTGGTTGGGCTTAAAATGGCATATTTGCTGTTCTATGAGCCCTAATGCAAGCCTGTCTAAAAGCCCTAGAATGTGACAGGTTTTCTTCCTTTTATAGTATGCTCATGAATATTTAGATGAGCTGTGAGCTGATTTGTTGGTTTACAATGAGCGAAGCTGTTGAGCAAACATGCATCATAGAAACAAGCACTCACTTACTGAAACATCGAAATTGTTGATATGATATGGTGACCAGACATCCTCTTTTTCCCCGGCTTGTCCTACTTTTCATACCTTAAAAAAAT
>NW_015151430.1:0-1479 GCF_000732505.1 Cyprinodon variegatus
TCATGATCTTAAAGACCAGTTTTGGTTACCCTGGAATTCCTGTTTTCCACTATTTTATTGTTTAGCATATGATTTTAATTATTTTTGTGTTTTTTATGCTGTATCTGTTAACTCCATTGTTTGTTTTTAGTTTTGAGTTTAGGGTCTTACCATATTTAGGTATTTTTATCATTAGCTTCCTATTGGAAGTGGATTGTTTTATCAATGACAGCTGTTTTCTGGATAATTTCATCTTGCTTATTTCTCAGAATGTTTAGTTGGTTCAGTCCTAACTCGTTATTTTGGTTCGTTGGATTCTTTAATAAATTCCGGGTGTTTTTTTTTTAGGAATTTTTTCTCTCTCATGCAAGAACGTTCATTTGTTCTATATTTTCTATTGGTTTCTCCTCTGATTAAGATATTATTTCTCTAACCTCTTCACTAGATAAAAAGTTTTCTTCAGTTGAATAAAGATAAAACAAAAGTGTGTCTTCTTAGACCAAAAGAGCATTGATTAAAATATCAGTGCCCATCTTATGTCTGTTTTCCTGCAGACCTCTGATATGGGTAGAAACCTTGGGATGATCATTGATTCAGATATAAATCATGATAACTAGATTAAATGTATTATTATTTAAATGTTTTTGCTAGAGTGAGATAACAGATGTCAGGATCCTGAAAAAAAATAAGCTCATACTTTTTTATCATCAGACTGAGAATCAGACAGTCCAACTTCTTAAAACTGTTATAAAAAGAACAGACCAGCACATCTGTCCAGTTCTAAAGTCTTTATAAGGCACTCACTAGTCAGAGCCCTCATTACATCTCTGAACTTCTTGAATGCTAAAAACCATATAGACCTTGAAGATCATCAGAGTCAAACTCACAGTACTCACCATTTCAAGACTCATAAAAGACACTGAAGCAGCCTTAAGATTTGTTGCTGCAACAATCCAAATAAAGCTTCCTGTACGCTGTAGAACTGCCGCCACCCAAAGCTCTTTTCATACAAGGTTAAAACGTTTTTGTTTTTATGAACTAATGTAATTTAAACTGCTTATTTTTAATTCACTTTTATGTATCTCTTATAACTTGTTAAGAACTTCTATGTATTTGTATGCATTCATTGTATAACCACGCTGCTTTTGGATGAAAATGGCTATATAAATAAAGGTGGAGTCCTTACCTATCTGCCTATATAATTGAGCTCTGGTAATCTTTATGTGTTATTTTTGGAAATAAAATCAACTGTGTTCCACCCAGTACATACTTCACACATTCGTCAAATATTAGCAGCTGCTTATGGCATGGAAACCTGAACATTTGTGGTAGAGTTCAAATCAGTCCCCTGGGTTTATTTTAATATTACTGAAGAACCTGTTAGTGGCGCTATCAGAAAAGATATCTGTGCTAAGTATTGTTTCTTGATCAAAGAACTGGGTCAGGTCAAAAGAAAACATGCATGTTATCCTTAAATTTGTTGATAAGATTAAGATAGAA
>NW_015151430.1:2878-22278 GCF_000732505.1 Cyprinodon variegatus
CTATCCAAATATAATCTACACTGATAGTAAAAGAGCTGATAACTGTGAGAAAAGTTCAAACACCCGAACAAAATGTATCTATAACTTCCCCAAGAACATCAGCTCCTCTGATCCTGGGACTTACTACTGTGCTGTGGCTACATGTGGAGAAATCTTATTAGGAAATGTAATCAGAAAGGAAGGAGGTAATGTACACACATTGAGAAATATGCACAATAATAAGTGATTATTTCAAAGGCTTAGAGATGCTCATGTTTCTTTTTTCTCATTTCTAGGTCAAACATTATGTTACAAAAATACGATTGTGCTGACCACAATAATCCTTTTAGCCATTTCTGTGATTGTACATATAATTTTGATCTTTTATCGAACTCAAGCCTTTCCATGTCAAATAGTTAAAGGTAAGTATTATTAACCAATCAATATTAATTTTGTATTACTTAAAACTCAAGATCTATTAAAGAAAGTAACAGCCTGAGTTTATGTTATGCTTTAAATATGTACCATCTGACATGTGAGAGATCATTGAAATAAAATGTTATCATTAATGCATGTTGCTCTTTGTTCCACAGAAAGACCCTCTGTAGCAAAACGCAACAACTTGAACCACCACAGAGATGAAATTGTGGGTAGTGATAAAAAAAAAAATCCCAAAAACTATTATTTGAGTAAATTTGATACTCTTTCTTTAACTTTACATTAAATGCATTTCTCTGAACAGCGTGATGATGGACAGGATCTGGTCTACTCTGCATTACATTTTTCTGGGAGGAAGAAACGAAGAGGAACAAAGAAGATGGAAATGAAGACTGAAGAAATTGTTTATTCAGAAGTCAGACCATCAGTTTGAATTAATGTTGAGAGGAAACCTGCACTCTTTCAAAAGAGTAGTCCTTCCATTTTACTTTTTCTTTTTTTTCTTTTTAAATAATGTTACATATGTGAGAGGCCATTGCAAAACCACATCCAAGTCTATCCAGGTTAATTTGGTCATTTACAGATCCTGAAGGAATTGATTCTAAGCTTTCAAGTAATGTAAAACAAATGAAAATTGAAGAAGATATGAATGTTGGCACTCTACAAGCACTAAGGAGAAAACAAACTTTGAAGATTCTTTAAATTGACACTGGAAGTGCGACGGAGTGTTAGGTTCAAAAAATTATTTTATTTTGAGAATCAAGTCATGTTATTATAATATATTATTATAAAGTCATAACATTATGAAAACAAAGTCGTAATAATATGAGAATAAAGTTGAAAATAACGTGAATGAAGTTATGATACCACAACCTGTTTCAGAAAGAAAGCTTCGAGCTCAGACCAGCATGTAACAGCCGACCAGACAGCAACCTGAGTCAACTTTGACATATTGCCCAATTTGATGCTGGTGTTCTAAAAAATGTTCTTATTTGTGAAATTATACTAAAGTATAACTTCACATTATGCTCGATATTCCACATTTTAGGGAATACAGTGTTTCTTGTAAGAGTTGTCATATAATACACTTTATTCTTGTAATATTTAAACTTTATTCTCCTAATGTTACTTAATTCTCATAATGACTGTTATTGTTGCGCATTTATTGTTGTAATGACTTTATTTTCAACTTTAAAAAAAAACTACTTCTAGCCTGGCCCTAATACTCCATTGTACTGGAACTAGATGCACTGTTTTCAATGTAAAGGCCATTTACAGCACTGAATTACAAAATTTGTTTGACCTATGTAGCAAAGCTCCCGATTTACCGGTCGATCTATATTCCTACCCTCATCTATGGTCATGAGCTTTGGGTAATGACCAAAAGAACGAGATCCCGGATACACACTCCGTAGTGTGTCTGGGCTCTCCCTTAGAGGTAGGGTGAGGAGCTCAGTCTTCCAGGGAAGACTCAGAGTAGAGCCGCTGCTACTCCACATCGAGAGGCGCCAGTTGAGGTGGCTCGGGCATCTGATTAGGATGCCTCCTGGATATCTCCCTGGTAAGGTGTTCCAGGCATGACCCACCGGGAGGAGGCCCAGGGGGAGGCCCAGGACACGCTGGAGGGACTATGTTTCTTGGCTGGCCTGGGGGAGCCCTGGGATTCCCCTGGAGGAGCTGGCCGAAGTGGCTGAATAGAGGGACGTCTGGGCATCCATACCGAAGCTGCTACCCCGCGACCTGACCCTGGATAAGCAGAAGAAAATGGATGGATGGATGGATGGATGGATGGATGGATGGATGGATGGATGGATGGATGGATGGATGGATGGATGGATGNTTCTGGTTCAAAGCTGGATCCAACAAATCCTATCCAAATATCATCTACACTGATAGTAAAAGAGCTGATAACTGTGAGAAAAGTCCAAACACCCGAACAAAATGTACCTATAACTTCCCCAAGAACATCAGCTCCTCTGATCCTGGGACTTACTACTGTGCTGTGGCTACATGTGGAGAAATCTTGTTAGGAAATGTAATCAGAAAGGAAGGAGGTAATATAAACACATTGAGAAATATGCACAATAATAAATGACTATTTCAAAGGCTTAGAGATGCTCATGTTTCTTTTTTCTCTTTTCTAGGTCAAACATTATGTTACAAAAATACGATTGTGCTGATCACAATAATCTTTTTAGCTGTTTCTGTGATCGTACATATAATTTTGATCTTTTATCGAACTCAAGCCTTGCCATGTCAAATAGTTAAAGGTAAGTATTATTAACCAATCAATATTAACTTTGTATTCTACTTAAAACTCAAGATCTACAGAAGAAAGTAACAACCTGAGTTTATGTAATGCTTTAAATATTAGCCATCTGACATGTGAGAGATCATTGAAATAAAATGTTATCAATAATGCATGTTGCTCTTTGTTCCACAGAAAGACCCTCTGTAGCAAAACGCAACAACGTGAACCACCAAAGAGATGAAATTGTGGGTAGTGATAAAAAAAAATCCCAAAAAATGTATTTGAGTAAGTTTGATACTCTTTCTTTAACTTTACATTGAATGCATTTCTCTTAACAGCGTGATGATGAGCAGGATCTGGTCTACTCTGCATTACATTTTTCTGGAAGGATGAAACCAAGAGGAACAAAGAAGATGGAAATGAAGACTAAAGAAATTGTGTATTCAGAAGTCAGACCATCAGTTTGAATTAATGTTGAGAGGAAATCTGCAATGTTTCAAAAAAGTAGTCTTTCCCTTTTTATTTTTTCATTTTTTATTTTTAAATAATGATTCATATGTGAGAGGCCATTGCAAAACTACATCCAAGTCTATCTGGGGCAATTTGCAGTTATTGACAGATCCTAAAGGAATGGAGTCTAAGTTTTCAAGTAATGTAAAACAAATGAAAATTGAAGAAAATATGAATATTGGCACTCTCCGAGCAATAAGGAGAAAGCAAACTTTGAAGATTCTTTAAATTGACACTGGAAGTGCGACGGAGTGTTAGGTTCAAAAAATTATTTTATTTTGAGAATAAAGTCAAGTTATTATAATATATTATTATAAAGTCATAACATTATGAAAATAAACTATGAGAATAAAGTTGAAAATAGCGTGAATGAAGTTATCATACCACAACCTGTTTCAGAAAGAAAGCTTCGAGCTCAGACCAGCATGTAACGGCCGACCAGACAGCAACCTGAGTCAACTTTGACATACTGCCCAATTTGATGCCGGTGTAGTATAACTTCACATTATGCTCGATATTCCACATTTAAGGGAAGACAGTGTTTCTTGTAAGAGTTGTCATATAATACACTTCATTCTTGTAATATTAAAACTTTATTCTCCTAATGTTACTTAATTCTCATAATGACCAATATTGTTGCGACTTTATTCTTGTAATTTTATGACTTAATTCTTGTAATGTTATTACTTTATTCTCTACTTAAAAAAAAAACTACTTCTAGCCTGGCCTTAATTCTCCATCGTACTTGAACTAGATGCACTGTTTTCAATGTAAAGGCCATTTACAGCACTGAATTACAAAATTTGTGTGACATATGTAGCAAAGCTCCTGATTTACTGGTCGATCTTCCTACCCTCATCTATTGTCATGAGCTTTGGGTCATGACCAAAAGAACGAGATCCTGGATACAAGCGGATGAAATTAGTTTTCTCCATAGTGTGCCTGGGCTCTCCCTTAGAGGTGGATGGAAGGATGGAGGGATGGGTGTGACATATGTGCATTTCTCAGGGAAACATGTTTTAGATGTCCAAAAGAAATAAAACACAAATTTAAAAGTAAAACACAACAACTAATTTAACTTTAAAACTTTAAATATTTTTTATCTTTGCGTGTTTTTGGTGTCTGTCTAAATAGTTAATTGGCATAATGTTACCAGTTAATCAATCTGGGGGGCTCATCCGCAACAGACCAATCAATGTTCAGGATTTGTCCTTAAGTGAAATGTCCCTCCCCTGCAGGAGCAAATGTGTCTCTCTCTTTTGTCAACTTTCCAGAATTTTGCATTTGGAAGGCATAGCGGAGATGGGAATTTTGTTAAAAAGACATTTTATGAAATGTTAAACATTTTTAAGTGAAACATGCAATTCAGACATGCTTAAAAAAACGAAAATGGAGTCTTAGAAAATACAAAAGATAGATGGGCTGGAGTCATGCATTAAAATAAATTTCCCACAAAACTCCTCCCTGTACGAAATTACGGTATGTAAAGGAGGCAGGACGTAACATTGGAAATCATAAACAGGAACCAAGTTAACTTCATAAGGAACTCATGAACCTTATCTGCTAAATCAGCAGAATTGGAAGAACATATAATAAATGAGCCTGTGAAAAAAGATAATAATGCAAATAACACAATCCTCAAAAGAAACAGTTCTTGCAGGAAAGTTAGAAGATCGAAACCACAAAAAGTCTTGGGACGATGATGAAGAGGATCTGACTTCTGCATTTTAGGAGCGGATCCCTTATCATCGTTCCAGTTTATGTTTCACAGACCATAAGATCATGAGATTACATCACAGTAACCCCCAAAAGGGAAACCATTAATAACATAAAATAGGTGGCAGCATAGGTTCTTAGAAAACAGTCGGCAATAAGTCACATGGATAGAACAGTCTCATGGTTCATTGTTTTATAAACAGTAAACCCCTCAGATGTGACCTTATTTTTTGTTAAATTAGAGTGTAGCATTTGAACTATAGACCAGAGGTCACAAATTAGTGGAGATAGGCACCAGCACCTCTCGCGACCCCACTTGGGAATAAGTATGTCTGAAAATGGATGGATGTATGTATGATATGGATGCATAAAAACACCATTTTATTGTAGTGTGTCAGGATAATTATCATTGATTATATTTCACCTTAATATTAGCTGCCTGTTGCGTGTCAGAACTGATGTTTTCCCTCATAGTTTATCTAATTAAGACAGTTCCTCTGTCCGGATACACAGTTATGTTAGTTAGCCATGGATGTCTTCTCATCTGCTAACGTGTGATGTCACGATGCTGCATACTGAAGTATAAAATGCTTCTCTACCTGTTTGTCAGGGCCACTTCCTGTGAAGTGAGCCCAGCTGGTAAGCGCTACCTTCTGTAACTCTAAGCAACTTCTCTGATTCGAGTAAGATTACAATTTCTATTAAAATCTGTTGTCATGTCTCTTGGTTATTTAATACATATATAGGTTATGAAATGGTATTTAAAGCGTTTGTCTTGAGTGAGCTCTTTTCAGGAAAAAAGAACTGGAGAGAGAAAGCTTCAAGGTGTAGACACAGAGCCTATCTTTAACAAGTGTTAAATTCTGTTTAAAGTAAGAGATTATAATTAAAAATGTCTCTGGACCTTTATCAGTTGTTGGTTTTCCTTATTCGGGCCCCGCTGATTTTTAATTGGTTACCCCTGCTGTAGAGCATTATATCCTTTAATATCGACTACAGCACTGTGTTGGTCTAAAGGGTGCAGTTTTAGAACAGTTCTTGTCATATTAGAGAGACAGACGGTTTTCTATTTAACTTGATCACTGCTCCTCTGTGATAGCAGCCCTAAATTATGGAGTCCCCCAGGGTTCCTTCTTTGGACCTACTTTTTATATTGTAGCTGTTGCATCTTGGACAAGTTTCAAAGCAAGTTAACAACTTTAAACTCTTACAGACAACAATTATATAAAGATGTCCTTGAAAATTTAAATGATGCAAATGATTCCCTATTCTTTAAAAAGCTGTCGAGCAGCAAATGCAAGATGGTTGGAATTTTTTCACACCTCTTAACATTTTGTAAATTCTCATCTATTTACATACCCAAATCGAAAAGCAAATAACTTAGGAACTGTAAGCCCACATCACATGTGTTACATTGTTTGCAAGCTAACACCTTCTAATTTCTGAATATATAAATGATTTGTTTGTGGATTGATGACCCAAAATGCAGAGGCAGGGAGGCAGAGATGATTATCTTGTGGGTTTATTAAAGGAGAACAGAAAACAGAGGCAGGAAAATCCAAACACAAAAACTAAGTCCTAAACAAACTGAAAACCAGGAGTCCAAATATCCAAAAATCCCAAAAGCAAAACATGAAAACAAAGTCTAAACAAACCAGTAACCATGGAGACTTCAGGGGGGGATCCAATCTAGAAGAGGTAGGCTCAGAGAGACGGAGTTGGAGGTAGTAGACGAGGTTAGACGATTTATGACGAGGACCCAGCAAAGGGGAACTGAAGAGAGAGGGCTTTTAAAGGAGACTGAGACAAAGAGGGGGCTAATGAGGAAACTGGGTGCAGGTGTGCACAGAAATTAGAGTGGGAAAGAGCTAGGGAAGAAGGATAAACATAAGAGGGCAGCAGAGAGCAAAAAATAGAAACCTGGAAGACTGGAAATAACAACAAAATAATAATTAAATTACTAGGACTCTAAAACAATAAGTAAAGCAAGACTAAACACTAAAAGGAAAATATAACAGAACAAAGACTGTGAAAAGAATCAAAGAACTCAATAAACTAAGAATTAAGCCACTAAAACTAGAAAAAAAGGAGCAAAGCAAAACTGGATACTCAAAAGAAAAACATAACAAAAACAGAAACCTGACATAAATGAAAACCGGGTGAGTAAAACACAGCCCAGACTCAAATTTGTTTTTTTTTATTATCGAAAATAATAGGTCTTTTTTTAACAAAAGTAATAAAGACATGTTGGAGAATAGACATGTCTCAATATATTAAATTTATTTACATCATGTCAATTACAAAGAAGACATATCCCACCTTGGAGAAAATTTTAGTCAGTCAGAAAAAATAAATAAAATAATGTTGAAAAGGTGAATGCTGGTGGCACAAAAGTAATTTCCAGGCTAAACCTAAAATATATAAACTTAAACTTGGAATATTTAATCATGAATCGAGAAATGCAAGATGGAGCTTAATCTTAAATATAATTTACAAATCTACCAACAACTATTGTGCTCGGTTTTGTAAAAATTGATGGTTCACTTTCCACTGGATTATATGAATATTTTCTGTTAATTTCTTCTTTTTTTTTTCTATTTATTGCTTGAAATAAATAACTTTAAAATGAAATCACTTTTCTCTAGATTATTTCAACAGGCCCTGAAGACTACGTGTCATGAGCCTTAAGACTCTGGTTTTGGTTTCCTTTGAGTTCCTGTTTTCCAGTATTTTATTCTTTAGCATATTATTTGAATTGTTTTTTTTTNTGCGCAGTGAAATAGCTCACGTTTTTATACACGCAAACCTTTGATAGGTCCGACCCTGAGAATCAGACAGGTCCAACTTCTTAAAACTATAGTAGCTAGTTCTTATAAAAAGAACAGACCAGCACATCTGTCCAGTTCTATGGTCTTTTCAAGGCACTCACTAGTCAGAGCCAAACTCACAGTACTCACCATTTCAAGACTCATAAAAGACACTGAAGCAGCCTTCAGATTTGTTGCAGCAACAATCCAAATAAAGCTTCCTGTATACTGTAGAATTGTCGCCACCCAAAGCTCTTTTCATACAAGGTTAAAACATTTTTGTTTTATGAACTAATGTAATTTAAACTGCTTATTTTTAATTCACTTTTATGTATCTCTTATAACTTGTTAAGAACTTCTATTTATTTGTATGCATTTATTGTACAACCACTCTTAGCTACTTTTGGATAAAAATGGCTATATAAATAAAGGTGGAGTCCTTACCTATCTGCCTATATAATTGAGCTCTGGTAATCTTTATGTGTTATTTTTGGAAATAAAATTAACTGTGTTCCACCCAGTACATACTTCACACATTCGTCAAACATTAGCAGCTGCTTATGGTATGGAATCCTGAACATTTGTGGTAGAGTTCAAATTAGTCCCTTGTTTTTTTTTTTTAATATTACTGAAGAACCTGTTAGTGGCGCTATCAGAAAAGATATCTGTGCTAAGTATTGTTTCTTGATCAAAGAAATAGGTCAGGTCAAATGAAAACATGAATTTTGTCCTTGAAATAATTGATAATTGAAAGATAAATTGTAAAATAAGAAGAAAGATTTCTAACAAAACAGGGTCTTAAGGTGGGAGGAGGCATTTTTTTTTCTGAAAAGAGAGAAACCAGTTAGATGCACTTTAGAGCTGGATCGCCACACCTACTCCTGTTAGTAAAGCATCAAATGTCTTTATGAGGTCAGTGCCATCATGTGTCTGTTATGGATCACAGTCCTTATTCTTCATCAAGGATGTAAGTACATTTTGTTTTAAAGTGTGAAATTATTTCAAGTTTAACATTAACATTTAATTTGGATCATTGATTTTATCTCTAACCCAGATGCCTTAGTTCCTGTGGTCACTGTTCAGCTTGGTGAGCCTGTAACTTTTACCTGTGCAAATATGGAGTCCAGAGCATGGATTCAGTGGTACAAGCAAACTTCTGGAGATAATCTGAAAATGATTGTAAAGCAGAGAAAAACCATGGATCCCAATTATAGCCCAGAATTTCCTTCTTCAAGATTCAAAGTTACAAATGATGACAAAATAAGCAACCTCACAATTCTGAGGACAGTTGGACAAGACGAGGGAATATATCACTGTGCTCTTTTAGACTATGTAGAGTTTACTTGGATGGGGACATATTTGATGGTAAAAGGTAATGTGAGACCTCAGTATTACAATCCTTTGAAATCTTTTATCTCTAAAGAAACAACATTCCTCCTGAAATTTCAAACTACAATCTTATATTACACCTATATTGCACAGTTTAAATTGGATTTAACAAGTTTTTAAAGGATGTAAAATTTCATCTGAATCAGCTATTAAACAGATTAAAAGTGTTTTACTAGTTTACACTGGTCTATAGCAAAATATTATAAGTGCCTCTGATTTATTCATTGTTTTTAATGTCTTATTCCTGTTGACATGCTCTTACTATGAGAAATGCAAAAAATATTATTCATGCAAGCGTTAATACATGCAAATATTAAATTCCTTGGAAAAAGTGTTATTTTCACTGCTTCAGTTTCATAGATGTTAAAAAAAAAAAAAAAAAAAAAACCGTACACTTTGTAAAGAGGCAAGTGGTTTATAGATCAGAATCCTTATGTTATGTAGAGAGACCATAAGATCTCTGGTTTAAAACAAACCTCTCTCTTGATCCTGAACCCAAGGATGCTCTTCTGCCCCTACTGTGGCAGCTACCTGCTCTCTTGGGAAAAGGCTAAGCACACTGTATTTCTTTTCCTTGTGAATCTGTCTATTACATTTTATATATTGAACAACGTAGTTTTGAAATGTAACCTTATAATAATTATTTCAGGAAACTCAAAGAAGACATCCAGCTACACTGTTGTTCAGCAGTCAACAGCCTCAGAGTCGTCGCGTCCAGAAGACTCAGAGACTCTGCAGTGTTCAGTTCTCTCTGAGTCAAAGAACAATTCATGTTCAGAAGATCTCAGCATGTTCTGGTTCAAAGCTGGATCCAACAAATCCTATCNATCTCAGCATGTTCTGGTTCAAAGCTGGATCCAACAAATCCTATCCAAATATCATCTACACTGATAGTAAAAGAGCTGATAACTGTGAGAAAAGTCCAAACACCCCAAAAAAATGTACCTATAACTTCCCCAAGAACATCAGCTCCTCTGATCCTGGGACTTACTACTGTGCTGTGGCTACATGTGGAGAAATCTTGTTAGGAAATGTAATCAGAAAGGAAGGAGGTAATATAAACACATTGAGAAATATGCACAATAATAAATGACTATTTCAAAGGCTTAGAGATGCTCATGTTTCTTTTTTCTCTTTTCTAGGTCAAACATTATGTTACAAAAATACGATTGTGCTGATCACAATAATCTTTTTAGCTGTTTCTGTGATCGTACATATAATTTTGATCTTTTATCGAACTCAAGCCTTGCCATGTCAAATAGTTAAAGGTAAGTATTATTAACCAATCAATATTAACTTTGTATTCTACTTAAAACTCAAGATCTACAGAAGAAAGTAACAACCTGAGTTTATGTAATGCTTTAAATATTAGCCATCTGACATGTGAGAGATCATTGAAATAAAATGTTATCAATAATGCATGTTGCTCTTTGTTCCACAGAAAGACCCTCTGTAGCAAAACGCAACAACGTGAACCACCAAAGAGATGAAATTGTGGGTAGTGATAAAAAAAAATCCCAAAAAATGTATTTGAGTAAGTTTGATACTCTTTCTTTAACTTTACATTGAATGCATTTCTCTTAACAGCGTGATGATGAGCAGGATCTGGTCTACTCTGCATTACATTTTTCTGGAAGGATGAAACCAAGAGGAACAAAGAAGATGGAAATGAAGACTAAAGAAATTGTGTATTCAGAAGTCAGACCATCAGTTTGAATTAATGTTGAGAGGAAATCTGCAATGTTTCAAAAAAGTAGTCTTTCCCTTTTTATTTTTTCATTTTTTATTTTTAAATAATGATTCATATGTGAGAGGCCATTGCAAAACTACATCCAAGTCTATCTGGGGCAATTTGCAGTTATTGACAGATCCTAAAGGAATGGAGTCTAAGTTTTCAAGTAATGTAAAACAAATGAAAATTGAAGAAAATATGAATATTGGCACTCTCCGAGCAATAAGGAGAAAGCAAACTTTGAAGATTCTTTAAATTGACACTGGAAGTGCGACGGAGTGTTAGGTTCAAAAAATTATTTTATTTTGAGAATAAAGTCAAGTTATTATAATATATTATTATAAAGTCATAACATTATGAAAATAAACTATGAGAATAAAGTTGAAAATAGCGTGAATGAAGTTATCATACCACAACCTGTTTCAGAAAGAAAGCTTCGAGCTCAGACCAGCATGTAACGGCCGACCAGACAGCAACCTGAGTCAACTTTGACATACTGCCCAATTTGATGCCGGTGTAGTATAACTTCACATTATGCTCGATATTCCACATTTAAGGGAAGACAGTGTTTCTTGTAAGAGTTGTCATATAATACACTTCATTCTTGTAATATTAAAACTTTATTCTCCTAATGTTACTTAATTCTCATAATGACCAATATTGTTGCGACTTTATTCTTGTAATTTTATGACTTAATTCTTGTAATGTTATTACTTTATTCTCTACTTAAAAAAAAAACTACTTCTAGCCTGGCCTTAATTCTCCATCGTACTTGAACTAGATGCACTGTTTTCAATGTAAAGGCCATTTACAGCACTGAATTACAAAATTTGTGTGACATATGTAGCAAAGCTCCTGATTTACTGGTCGATCTTCCTACCCTCATCTATTGTCATGAGCTTTGGGTCATGACCAAAAGAACGAGATCCTGGATACAAGCGGATGAAATTAGTTTTCTCCATAGTGTGCCTGGGCTCTCCCTTAGAGGTGGATGGAAGGATGGAGGGATGGGTGTGACATATGTGCATTTCTCAGGGAAACATGTTTTAGATGTCCAAAAGAAATAAAACACAAATTTAAAAGTAAAACACAACAACTAATTTAACTTTAAAACTTTAAATATTTTTTATCTTTGCGTGTTTTTGGTGTCTGTCTAAATAGTTAATTGGCATAATGTTACCAGTTAATCAATCTGGGGGGCTCATCCGCAACAGACCAATCAATGTTCAGGATTTGTCCTTAAGTGAAATGTCCCTCCCCTGCAGGAGCAAATGTGTCTCTCTCTTTTGTCAACTTTCCAGAATTTTGCATTTGGAAGGCATAGCGGAGATGGGAATTTTGTTAAAAAGACATTTTATGAAATGTTAAACATTTTTAAGTGAAACATGCAATTCAGACATGCTTAAAAAAAAACAAAAATGGAGTCTTAGAAAATATAAAAGATGGACGGGCCTGGAGTCCTACATAAAATGAAATTTTCCACAACACTCCTCCCTGTATGAAATTTGTAATGATGGCAGGACGTTACATTGGAAATCATAAAGAGGAACCAAGTTAACTTCATAAGGAACTCATTAAGCCTGTCTGCTAAATCAGCAGAATTGGAAGAACATATACAAAATGAAACAATTAAAAAAGAAAATAATGCAAATAACACAATCCTCAAAAGAAACAGTTCTTGCAGGAAAGTTAGAAGATCGAAATCACAAATACAGTAGTCCTGGGACGATGATGAAGAGGATCTGACATCTGCATTTCAGGAGCGGATCCCTTATCATCGTTCCAGTATATGTTTCACAGACCATAAGATCATGAGATTACATCACAGTAACTCACAAAAGGGAAACCATTAATAACATAAAATAGGTGGCAGCATAGGTTCTTAGAAAACAGTCAGCAATAAGTAATATGGATAAAACAGTCTCATGGTTCATTGTTTTATAAACAGTAAACCCCTCAGATGTCACCTTATTTTTGTTAAATTAGAGTGTAGCATTTGAACTATAGACCAGAGGTCACAAATTAGCGGACCGGGGTCCGGACACGGCCCACCTGCTGGCTATTCTGGATCCAACCTGATTTTAAAGATTTATAAATTACTGCATGTTGTCCAACGATGCTTGGCTTCCTCCCACAGTCCCAAAACATGAATTAACCCACTAAAACTAGAAAACAAGCAAAACTGGATACTCAAAAGAAAAACATAACAAAAACAGAAACCTGACATAAATTAAAACCGGGTGAGTAAAACACAGCCCACACTCAAATTTGTTTTTTTTAATTGTCGAAAATAATAGGTCTTTTTTTTAACAAAAGTAATAAAGACATGTTTGAGAATAGACATGTCTCAATATATTAAATTTATTTACATCATGTCAATTACAAAGAAGACATATCCCACCTTGGAGAAAATTTTAGTCAGTCGGAAAAAATAAATAAAATAATGTTGAAAAGGTGAATGCTGGTGGCACAAAAGTAATTTCCAAGCTAAACCTAAAATATATAAACCTAAAGTTGGAATACTTAATCATGAATCGAGAAATGCAAGATGGAGCTTAATCTTAAATATAATTTACAAATCTACCAACAATTATTGTGCTCGGTTTTGTAAAAATTGATGGTTCACTTTCCACTGGATTATATGAATATTTTCTGTTAATTTCTTCTTTTTTTTTTCTATTTATTGCTTGAAATAAATAACTTTAAAATGAAATCACTTTTCTCTAGATTATTTCAACAGGCCCTGAAGACTACGTGTCATGAGCCTTAAGACTCTGGTTTTGGTTTCCTTTGAGTTCCTGTTTTCCAGTATTTTATTCTTTAGCATATTATTTGAATTGTTTTTTTTTTCTGTTATGCTATATCCGTTCACTCCATTGTTTGTTTTCAGCTTCGACTTTAGGGTCTTGTCATATTCAGGTATTTTTAGTATTGAGAGTTTTGCATTTTACCTCAGTTTGTGTTATCATGCCAGTTATTTTCACGTTAATTTTGCTTGCCTATTTCATTTTTAAATGTTTAGACTTAACTCATTGTTTTTCTCTCAGCCAGAATCTTTATTTATTCTATAATTTACACTTGGTTTCTCCTCTAATTAAGTTATTATTTCTTTAACACTCTTCACAGGATAAAACATTTTCTTCAGTTGAATAAAGATAAAACAGAAGTTTTAGTTTCTGGACCACAAGAGCATCGATTAAAAAATCAGTGTCCATCTTCTGTTTGTTTGCCTACAGACCTCTGACATGAATAGAAATGTTGGGATGATTATGAATTCAATTATGTTGCGCCATATGCCATGATCATGGTTTTTGGACACTGGGAACCAGTGTCCATGTTTAATCTTGACAGGATGACCAGAGGAAAACACACAACTTTGGTGAATAACAGCTGGGGGACTTCTGCAACCCCCCCGTTTCAGCCAAGGCCTCCACAGGCAAGTCACATGGCAAGTCACAGAGGTGTTACCAACAAACACCCCCCTCTGTGTGAGGACAGACAAAACCACAGAGCACACAGAATTCTTCCTCTTTTTGCCTCCTGTGCTCTTTTGCCTCCTCTCCCTTGACCATGAAGCTGGGGTCCATCTCCAGCAAGTTGGAGATCCTGCCGGAGCAGAAAGACCCAGATCTCCACAATCCTCAAAGATAAGTCAGAACCTTTTAAAACCAAACTGCTGCAAAACAGACCTTTTGTAACACATTTCTCTTGAGTTTCAGAACTTATAGAGCCAGACTGGAGAGAAGGACTGCCTTGATGAACGACTGAGACAAAGAAACCATGCTGTGTACCACTGAGGCAAAGAACCCCTGGTTGCTGCACTGACTGCTGAGCTGCAGCTGGATGGAACTCAGCCTTTTCAATGGACATAGAAAAAAAGGTTTGCAGGTTTGGCATAATTAGGGACAGAACACACAATATGTCTTTTGATGATGTTCATATCAATCATATCATGTGTTTACTGATGAGGAAAGACAAAGCTAACAGGATGGACTGCATGCTACGCATGTGTGTTGAGCTGTTGCTGAAGCTTGGACAAGCTTTATTCAGTAATAGTTAAACACTGATATAACAGTAGCGTTCATGTGTTCCTCATATGCTCATTACATTTCCATTACCAAGAATGACCAAGAGTCATTTAGTGGAATCCTGATGTCTATTCGCTGCTAGCTATTTCAAAAAGGGTAAAGAATCATTTGACGAAAGGTTATTGGTTCTTGATTAAGCAAATCATTCAATAAAATATTATTTGGCCAAATAATGTTTTATTCACCTCATAGATTTGCATTGTGAATTGGTCTGAAAACATTCCAATTTTTCTAAATGAATGAAAAGCTAATTCGATCATATCCCAAATTCTTCCAGATAAACTTTGGTTCTCAAACTCAAAATCCATCTTAAACTGTAATATGGTTTTCAACCATGTTCCCCTTCCTCTTTGTACATAGTTGTTTAGTTTAGTTTAGTTGCACTAGTTTTAATTAAGAGTGTTAAACAGAAATATGTTTGACTTGGAGCTGAATGATTTTTCTTAATAAACTCTTATATTTTGAACAGAAGTTGTGGTGAATTTATTCCATGTATGTGCAGAATTACCTGTTTGACCATGATTAGAGCTCAAATCACACTTTCATTTATTGCTAGTAGGGCGTGTGTTCATAAACAATATACAACAGCCGAAATTAGATCTGATTAAATAAGATATTTTCCACCCCTACCGGGGAGGGCAATAAACATCTTAAAGTATCAACTTCTTCAAATTGTAGTAGCTGGGGTTCTTATAAAAAAGAAGAGACCAGTATATCAGTCCATTTCTGAGGTTTTACACTGACTACATTTTCCTCATAGTATCGAGCTTAAAATCTCATAAACTTTTTACAAGGCAATCACTCACTATGTCGAAAAAAGCTTTAAATCATGTCACAGACTGCATCCAACTGTCCAAATCAATGTGTTTTTTTGCATTATGTTTTTTCTCCTACAATGTTTACATTTGATCACTGCTAAACTTTAAGAAATGGAAATGTCTTGAAAGCTGTACAAATTGAAATTTCGTTTTGCATATACTCTATGTACCAAAATGACAATAAAAGTTGTCTAAGTCTAAGTCACTGGTCAGAGCACTCATTACTTCTTTGAACTTCTCCGCTGCCACAAACCAGTGGCGGCTGGCTAATAGAGGGAGCTAGGGCGCTGACCCACCCACTGGATGACCTTAAAGAAGACATAAAAAAAACAAAAATCTAATTATAAAAAAATTAAGAAATATAAAGATATATTTTTTAGATGAAGACAAATACTTAATCTTTAATGATTAGTAAATCATTGTCGGATTGGTGACGTATTTACGCCCTAGGTTGCAAAAATCTTTGGCCATTGACTCTCATTAAAAGTTGTACATGCTCAGTAGCTCCTCTGCAGTANCTTCTCTCCAGATGAACCTTCATCCACCTCTGCACCACCTCTTCCCAAACTCTCAGAATATTCTGTCCCTCTCATCTTCTGGCTTAATTCACCCCCACTGTCCAGGCCCGGGGAGAAGAGTACTCCAGTACCTTTTAAAAGTGACTCATCCCACAAAATGTCAAGTCACAGCAGCACAGTCTTCTGCCATGGTCCGAAAAACAACAAATAACTTGTTTCATTTATATCAAAAAAACGTTTCTCTGTGTGAGTCTCTCAAGGTTGAAACCGAATAAATCACATTTATTCTTAAATGTCAGCAGTTTTATTTAAATCTATACTATCTATAAATATGAATTTAAATAACTGTCAAAATGTCAAAAGTAGGCTACACTGTGGAAAATTAAAACAACATAATAAATTAGTATATTTTGCCATTTTGTGGCAGCAGGTAGTGCTCTTTCATTGCATTTCCGAGAAAGGCCATAAACATTTGAAAGTGGTTTACAAAAATATCCCTTTGTCTTTATTACCAAATGACTCCGAAAAAACAGATTGAATACATATCTCATATATTAATCAGCAGTCCAAAGACAAATGGAGAAGGTGCACTCTGTCTTTTTCCAGAACCTGGTTTAGCTACAAGTTTTGGCTAACTGCATGCAGCGAGTCTAATGCTTTATTCTGATGCCTTGAATGCCTGCCTCCTTTTTCAAATGTAATGATCTGTCCGAGCATGGATAAAGACAGGTAGGACTGATCAGAAGCACTTTTTAGAACAGGCAGAGAACAATCTGGAACTCCCATGGAAAAAAAAATATTATAGTGTACTTTTCCTAGTTGTTTGTTAATTTCCTTAGTTGCTCTTAAATAAACACATTATCAGAATATAAATATTTTTTATATATTAAAAATATGATTATCCATTATTGAACTGAAAATTTTTTTTTAATAGGTTTGTGAAATCATATTGGAACATGCAAAACACAGATTTGCCTTCACAAAGCCTTAGTAGGGAAATATTTCAAACTTGTACATGGTTAAATCTTGGTTAAACCTGTACATGAAATTATGCTTTTTTTTATAAAGTGTTTTTTTAAATGTTTTTTTTGTGGTTGGCATTCATGCACTAGTATACGTTTGATAGGTTTTTGATACATCTGTTTTGAATGTATAGCCTCCCCTGGAGAAAAGTCACCCAGCCGCCACTGCTACAAACCATCAGTAACTTGAAGATCACCAGATTCAAATTCACAGTACTCCCCATTTCAAGACTTAAAAAAGACTCGCAAGCAGCCTTCAGATTTGTTGCTGCAACAATCTATGTAAATACAATTTCCTGTACACTGTAGAACTACTACCACTTCAAGCTATTTTCATACAAGGTTAAAAAGTGTTTATTTTATTTTATGAACTATTGAAATTTAAACAGTTTCTTTTTCATTCAGTTTTATGTATCTCTTAAAACTTGTTAAGACCTTCTGTGTATTTGTATGTATTTATATAAGCACTCTCAGCTACTTTTGGCTGATAAGCTATATAAATGAAGCCTGATTCCTTATCTAAGGACCTAGAGTAATTGAGCTCTGGTCATCTTTATGTGCTATTTNGAGAAAAGTCACCCAGCCGCCACTGCTACAAACCATCAGTAACTTGAAGATCACCAGATTCAAATTCACAGTACTCACCATTTCAAGACTTAAAAAAGACTCGGAAGCAACCTTCAGATTTGTTGCTGCAACAATCTATGTCAATAAAATTTCCTGTACACTGTAGAACTACTGCCACCTCAAGCTCTTTTCATACAAGGTTAAAAGGTTTTTATTTTATTTTATGAACTATTGAAATTTAAACTGTTTTTTTTTTATTATTCAGTTTATTGTATCTCTTAAAACTTGTTAAGACCTTCTGTGTATTTGTATGTATTTATATAAGCACTCTAAGCCTCTTTTAGCTGAAAATGGCTATATAAATAAAGCCTGATTCCTTATCTAAGGACCTAGAGTAATTGAGCTCTGGTCATCTTTATGTGCTATTTTTGCCCTTACACTGACTCTAAGAGTCACAAAAGAAACCACAAGCAATTGGTGTTTTGTGAATTTAAGACTTCACACATTCTTCGAACATTAGCAGCTGCTTATGTGAAAACCTAACCATTTGTGGCAGAGTTCAAATCAGTCCTCTGGGTTTTTTTTATATTATGGAAGAACCTGTTGGTGGCGCTATCAGAAAAGACATTTGTGCTAAGTGTTTTTTTAATCACACAATAGGTGTAAAACCTTCTTGATCAAAGAAGAAGGTTTTACAGACATAAATGTTAGCTTTAAATTAATTGATAATTGGAAGACAAATATACATTTAGTTAAACATAGTCTCATGGTGGGAGAAGGCACACTTCGTTTTTTTCTGAAAAAAAAAAAAAAAGAGAAACCAGTTAGATGCACTTTAGATCTGGATCGCCACACCTAATCCTGTTATTAAAGCATCAAGTGTCTTTATGAAGTCAGTGTCATCATGACTGTTATGGATCGCAGTCTTTATGCTTTTTTGATATTACTAAAGAACCTGTTGGTGGCACTATTAGAAAATATATTATAATTTCTTGATCAAAGAACTAAAGTCAGGACAAAATAAAATATGACTATTAGCCTTAAGTCAATTGATAATTGTAAAATAAGAAGAAAGTTTTCTAACAAAACAGGGTCTTAAGGTGGGAGGAGGCAATCTTTTTTTTCTGAAAAAAGGAAAACCAGTTAGATGCACCTTAGATCTGGATCGCCACACCTACTCCTGTTATTAAAGCATCAAGGGTCTTTATCTAGTCAGTGTCATGATGACTCTGTTATGGATAACAGTCTTTATTCTTCATCAAGGATGTAAGTACATTTTGTTTTGAAGTGTGAAACTATTTTCAGTTTGGTATTAACATTTTATGTTGATCATTGATTTTGTCTTTAACCCAGATGCCTTAGTTCCTGTGGTCACTGTTCAGATTGGTGAACCTGTAACTTTTACCTGTGCTGCTATGGAGAAACTAATGACCTCAGCATCGATTCACTGGTACAAGCAAACTTCTGGAGATAATCTGAAAATGATTGTATTACACAGAAAAAACCTAGATCCCAATTATAGCCCAGAATTTCCTTCTTCAAGATTCAGAATAACAAATGATGAT